>NW_024962264.1:23750164-23871790 GCF_019238085.1 Lagopus leucura
TTTTTTTTTTTTTTTTTTTTTTTTTTTTTTTTTTTTTTTTTTTTTAAGTGAAAAATGCTTGCTACTTTTTACAACAGTTAGGGGGAAAAGTGACCTTTTTCTGTCAAGGCAGCTTTTGACATTATCTGTCATCACTGGTAACTGAAATACATTATTGTTGCTCTTATCTCTGCTACTGACAGGAACAAAAGTGAATAAGGAAGAATGACTTAGATGCTATTCTCATTTCTCTTAAATTCAAAAAATAGTTAAGAATCCATTTAAGCTGAATTTTTCCGTTACCATGGGTCTTTAGCCAACTGCTGTTCTGCTTTATCTTGCATTTGTGAAGCATCAGTACTGGTAGAGCAGTCATTACAATAACTAAACAATAAGCCATCTCTTCATGGAAAAGATTTTAAATTACTTCTCTGCAAATCTCTGTAAAAATGGCATTGTGACATAGCATCCTAACTTCTCCATTATTTCTTATCAATCTCTGCTTATGTGCAATGGAAACAAGGTTTTTCCATCTTAAGGCTCTTCTGTCACTCTCCTGCACCTTTGTATTCATATATCAACTATCCATTTCAGAACTGGAAATGCTTGTTTTTTTTTCCAGTAGTAAGCAACCATTAATAATGAAAGATCTATACCTGGTCTTGCAAATAATTATGTAATATTTATTTGTTAAGAGTTACTGAAGTAATAGACTATTCTGCCACTGGTGCTTTAGAACTAGTAAAATTTAGTGTGACCAATGAAATTAACATTATATATTTGAACAATCAGAATATTCATTGAAAATTCTGCCAACAGGACCATCTTGGAACATCCAGCTTTTATAACAAAACATCACTATATGTACGTCAATCATTCTAATACACAAAGGTACACAAAGGTACATGTGCAACGCAGAATTTTCAGGTGAAGAGGTATTACTCTACAGTCACTTTGACACTCCAGTCATTTTGCAACTTTGTTAATTGTTTAGAGCGGGTGAGTGTATTTAATAGATCTTACAATTCAGTAAAGGCATTTATCCATATGCATTGATAGCATATGGAGTGAACTCCAGAAGATGATAAAGGAAAATGGAAAAAAAACAGGGCAGGTGAACAAAGGCAGAGTCACTAGAAATTACTAACAACTGTCAGACAACATTGTATTTCCTTGCTGTGTAAGATTATTGGATAATTTGATTCCAAGGCAGCTTTCCTTTCTCAAATATCTATGTTGTAATACTTGTCATAATTTCAAATTTGGCATGATATTATCTTGCTTAAAATAGCACTGTTTTGAAGTGTAATTTTTCTTTATCAATATAGTTGCTTTTATAAAGGAAATAAACCCTGACGTACAATTTTAAAAGCAGCATTACAAGAAGACAGTTAATAGCTAGTTAAAAATAACATAAATAGAAACTAAAAGCAATTCAGAAATGGTTTAGAAACTCAAACAATAAAGTGTTTGAAGACATTCAGTGTTAATCAAATGCAAAACCATCCCTGTTATGCGCTTATACTAATGGGCTCTAAATTAATGATTTCTGAGCAGAAAGGAGTAGATGCATTATCAGTGGTTCACTGGAAGCATGTTCTGTAGACATTGGGATAGATGGATAGCCATAGAAGTAGATCATGAACTTCCAACCTGAATACTTCAAAATTTCTGTCCACCTTAAAATGATATATTAGGGAGAAAAAAATGTCAGGAAGAAAGTCAAGGTTGACAAACTCTCTAAACTACTGCTGAAAAAAAAAGCCAGCATAAGTAGATAGCTGGTTTTAACTTTGGGGGGAAAAAAGAAAAAGGAATACAGTAGGGAGCAATATTTAAACACAAAGTCTGTAAAGGTCAAAAGGAATTTTCTCCTTTTTTTTTTTTTTTTAATAAGGCATGTGGCAATAAAGTAGTAACCATATTCAACTGAACAAAAAAGTAATACTTTGCACAAGTGCAAAGCATCACAATTTTATTGCCATAAAACACTGAGTCAAAAGTAAGTCAGGACCTACGTGAACTTAAGAAGTTCCTAAATTAATGACTTCTGAGTGCTGTTTGTTCTTTGCCTTGATATTGACAAATTACGTTTTCCTATATGAAACTGAATGTTAATTTAAAATCTTCTCCATGCAGAAATGTTATTGAAAGGAAAAAGAAAAAAAAAAAAGCAACATAAAATGATTATCTGAAATCTCTTATGTCTGTTTCTTTAAAACTGCTACCAAATTAAAAACTCATAAAGACAAAACTACAGTATTTGTTCTAGGACAAACACAGCTAACGAGAAAGTGGCAAAGTCACTTGAGGAGACACTTATTCTTAGTGATAGATCTGAATCATTCTGGGCAGATTTGTTCAAGCTGCATAGCTGTCTAGAAGATTTAGAATGTGCACTTTCTGAAAAAGAACAATGTCAAATTAGGTTTTGTCTCTTTAAATTCCAATAGTTACAAAACAAGGCTCTGAGTCTTCTGAATTATATATTCAAGAAGTACTACACTGAATTCACTAATCTCTAAACATCTGTCTGTTCTTCAGTGTAGTCCCATCAGAAGACTGCATTTTGTCTGTGACAAACTCCAAAATCCAATCCCTAAACTGTAATCTCCAAATTTTTAGCCCTTATTTACAGGGCTTCAGGAGACCCAAAAAATGAAGAAAAACTGCAGTGCTTAGATTTTTTTCTTGAGATCTTTCATTGCCTCTCAAAGCATTAGCTTAGGTTGAACCTGTAGTTTACATGCTAAGGGGAACAGTATGGAAACAAGGCATGATAAGTTTAATAAGGTTGTGATATAACCTGGCAAGTGGCTGAGTATCACATATTGTTCACTCAGCCCCTTTCTCAGTGGGATGTGGGAATTGGGGGAGAGGGAAAAAAGTAGAACTTGTGGATGGAGATAAAACTATTTACTAAGATAGCAAAAAAGATAATAATTATGACCATATAAATATATGCATATATAAGAATATATAGAAAAAGTGATGCATAAGCAATTGTTTACCATCCCCTAGCAGCAGAAGAAGGTGATATGAACTCCTATGCCCTTCAAAAATCCTTCCACGTAATGTCATGTGGTATGGGATATCCCTTTGGACAGTGTAAGACAGGTATCCTAATTCTGCTCCCTCTCAGCTCCTTGAGCCCTACACTGTGAATGGCCTTGGCTATGTACAATATTTCTTAGCAGCAGCTATAAACGTCAGCGTGTTATCAACATTGTTTTTATCCTAGAACAAAAAAATAGCATCACACCAGACACTCAGGCAAAAATGAGGGACTCATACTGTATAGACATGAGGGATATTGGTCATTGTTGTAAATCTTTCAGTGAAGTGTTTGAATTCCCAGTGCGTGTTTATCTTACTTGAAAAAGATCAGCGGTGGTAATTAACTAAAAATGAAGTATTTCCAGATGTGGTAAATCCTTGATAATGAGTCTATACATGCAGTACTGACTGTTTATGGCTTACTGGTGAGGAAGTAAGTTGACAAACTACTTACCTTGTACTTTTGAATTATTCTGGGCAAATTTGGCAAAAGTAGCAAATAACAATGCTTAAGAGTTATTATTACTGAAGTTACTGAGGTGTGGTGATCTCAAACTATAAAAATCAGTGCCAGATAAAAATTAAGTTGTAAAGGTAGCAACAGATGATTCAGAGGGGGAAGGCTTGTCTGCTCAAAGGGAAAGTTTTGTAGTAAACATAATAAAAAGCTGGAGCTAAGAGAACTCATTGCAATCAAAGCAAAGGGAGAGGCAACTAAGGCAAAATAAGAGTAATATTTTAAATCACAACAGGTTTATCCTTTCTATAAAAGTGTTCATATTTTGGAGAATTTTAAAGACTAGTAGCTTGATATATAGATTCAGAATTAGGGCTAAGTATAGTTCTACTACATTACTGGAATTCTGCATTCTGAAAAAAGGTGTCAAATCTACCTGAAATTCCCAGACTGCAAAAGTCAGAAAGTGTAGCGTTTTTGTGTTTTTGTTTGTGTAATTGCATGATAACATATCGGGTATGTATGTATTATCTTTCTATTAAATATGCCTGCATTTGAGTAGTATGATTTGTGCTAAAGAACATGTAATATTTGCATTTGCAAACTTTGTACTTCTTACTTGAATCTTCTTTATGATGAATGTCAACAAGGCATATAACAACAATAATAATTCTAGTTATCAAGAACTTGCAGTTTCAGAGGAGAACTGAGAAAAGGGTAAAGAACAACAAGAAATACAGTCCTTCTTGAGGCACAAGAGGAATCTAATGTTACAGGAGAATTTCATTATAGACTTGATGACTAAGACAAACTCTTGAGTTTGATTCCGATGTTATGTGCATAATATACTCCTTATATCCAGCATCAGGCAAGTGTTTCATGCAACTTCCTTTCTAGGTTACTTCAGACTACTGTTGTGCTAGTTGGGAATTCAAATCCATTAACAAGTATTTCAGGAAAGAGAAAAAAGAAAACTATTAGACAGTCCAAAAATAGTTATAAGACTAAAAATCTGCATTAGTTCAGCTGTGAAAATGATAGGTATAGAGCGTAATACTATTGAAACCGTAATAGAAAAGGGAATTCACTTTAAAAAATAAGCATATTTCTAGGTTTTCATATTCTTTCTATCTTTTTTGTAAGAAGAAATACTGAATTATTTGGAAGTTTACGTTTGAAATTACCTTTGAAATTTGGTCTGATCCTTGCATCGTATCCCGACATCCTACCCATTAGTTTATCCAAGAAATCGGATGGTGACATTGGCATGCTACGGGATCTTGCACTGTCTGTTTCCTTTGTAGCTACCAAGCTAAGAACAGGGGGGGGAAGAAAAAAAACAACAGAAACAAAACATTTTGTTAGATATTTTGTTAGGAAAACTGATTTTGCAGAATCAATCACTTTATTCATTTGTGTATGAACAGGAAAACAGCAAAGTTGATACTGCGTTTCATGATATGTAACCTTCAAAAAATAGTAATAGCGAAGAACTAGAAACCAGTGGTTTTTTTTATTTGTTATTTTATATGCAAATGTTATTTTTTAGGCTACCTACTCTGTTACTTCTTCCTCAGGACTACTTGAGATTAATTACACTTCTAGTCAACATTTTTTTGAAGTATTACCACAGAATTAAAAAAAAAAAGAGTTATGCATGTGGGATATCATAGTTTGGAATCTGCTCTAAGATTGGTCAGTCTGACTGGGTATGATGTTGATCAGAAGTAAAACCTGTGAGGATCATTCATGGAAAAATACTACCATCCCTAGTTTTTCCATCAGTGAATGTTTCATGTTGATATTTAAACATAAACCTACATATCAAAATGGTCCCTTGGCAAATGGCATTCCTTTACATTGTCTTAAAGGTTCATTTTCTATTAAAGCAAAAGTGACTGCTGCAGTCGGAAAAAAACTTACTGAATGAACTATCTTAGGGCAAAATTTTCATCTCAGGGCCACATGGAAAATGTCATCTCCTGTAGCCTTCTCTCCATGTGTGTGCAGAATTCCCACTGACATTCTAAAGTGTGTTCTGCACATGTCAGGAGAGAAGAATATCAGCATTGTGATCAGCCATGTGGACCTGAAGAAAAGGTCTTTATTATCATGGAAATCTTGCTTAACAGCTGGCAATCATTATAAAAACAACACAGCTAAATATATATGAATAAAATTGTGAGTAGCATTACATAACTAAAGCCACTCCTGGACTTTGGATCCTGCACTTTGGCTGCAACAGCTCTAGATAACGTTACAGGTGTGGGGCAGAGTGGCTGGATGACTGTAGAAGAAATGGAGCTGGAACTATTGGTCAGTTCTTGGCTAAACATGAGTCAGGAGTGTGCTCTGTTGGCTGAGAACATTAATGGCATCCTGGCTTGTATCAGAAATAGGGTTGCCAACAGGATCTGGGAGGTGGTCTTCTCATGTGCTTATCACTAGAGAGGCCACACCTCAAGTGCTGTGTTCAGTTTTGAGCCCTTTGCTACAAGAAATGCACTGAGGCGATGGAGTGTGTCCAGAGAGGGCAAAGAAGCTGTGGAGGGACTGAAGTACAAGTTTTATGAGAAGTGGCTGAGGGATCTTTAGGCTGGAGGAGGCTCAGGAGAGACATTATTATACACTACAACTACCTGAAAGGAGGTTGTGGTGAGGTGAGATTTGGCCTCTTCTCTTGCATAGCTCGCAATAGGATGAGAGGGAAATGACTTCAAGTTGTGCCAACAGAGGTTCAGGTAGCATATTAGGCAAATTTCTTCTCTGAAAAAACAGTCAGGTACTGGAATGATCTGCCCAGGGTGGTAGTGGAGTCACAATCCCTGGAGCTGTTCAAGGAATGTTTAGATGTTGTACTAAGTGACATTGTTTAGTGAGGAAATATTGGTGATAGGTGCTAGGTGGATAATCTTGGAGGTCTTTTCCATCCTTTATGATTCTTTGATTTTGAATTCTGAAGAAAACAATAAATAGGTTCTGCTGTTTGTGCTGACTTCTGGTAAAAACTGTGTTGCAGGAAGATATGAATCTCTTCTCTACTTCTTTCATTGCATTCTAACAATACCAATTCACTCTTTTAGCAGAACTTAAATAAAGAATTCTTCAGTATTAAGTATTGCAAATTTGGATACTGGCAGTATACGTACATAGAAATCTCTAGACTACTGTCATTTGCTCATATTTTAATTGAAAAATGGTTATTACATCTTTTATTTGTAATAGTAAAAGTGAAGAGAATTAAAAATTTCTAGTAAACTTGATCTGGTATTTATGTGAAAGCTGATTTTCATATTTCTACTTTATTTATAAATTTCTAATTTGTTTTCTCTTTCTAAATCTTTATGAAAAAATTGTTATCACCTTCAGTATTATGCTTCTGTAAATGCTTCTACAGTCTCCTTTAGTAGCTAACCTCATTCATTTCTTCCTGTAGCTGGAGAACACATTCTCTTTCTAATCCAGTAAATATCCAACTCTTCTCATTTTAGTGCAGTTTGAAATTATTGCTTCTCATCCTGTTCTTATTGACCTCAGACATCATTTTCACTACCAAATATTAATTGATCTGCTTTATAATAGCATCACAACTTCATTGAAAAATTATCAAAAATTTATTTAAAATATTTTTGAGTTGCTGAATTTAGACCATCAAAAGTTAGAGTGGGAATATTTGTTTCAAATAAACTGCTCTACAAAAACAGGCATAAACAGAAAATTAGAACCATCAGGGCTACAATTACATATCTTTCATCTATTTTGTCCATTCAATTGGTATTCACCTACTATTTGAAGAGAGAAGTAAGCTTTACATCATACCTTTCAGATTGTCAGGTTGGAAATTCATGGGCAGAAACAAGGAAACATCCAGAATTCACAGGTCTGTGACAATTGCATGATTCATATTTGAGCCAGAAACAGTTAGGTTAGATTAAGTGGGGTGAAAATGTTACTCAGAGTAAGCTGCAGTCTGTCACAGCCAAGACACAGCTTCTCTGTCCACACCTCCATCCTAAATACTAGACAAAAGCTACTCAGTGAACTGTGGTAAGAATGATGGTCAGTACTGCCATCTATGATCTGGAGTTAAAATCAAAAAGCATCACAACATCACGAAAAAAAAAACCCACTGAGTTACATTCTGATGAGGACAGGGAGGTAACCTGACTTCTTAAATGCAATCCATTTAAGTAGAATAAGTACTGTGAAAGGTAGGATAGTACTGTGAAGGAAGGATATTAGCAGTGTATCGGTCAGAACTGTGGATAGAGTTGGAGAAAGTAGTGATTCAGAAGACAATTCAGAATTCAAATTGAACAATTCAATTGCTGTGATAAAGTTTTAACTGTGCTGCTGTATTATCCCTTGGTGTGGAGAGGTTAAAAGAGTAGGAATAAGAAGGTCAGTTATTTCATATGATATTAATGAGGCCAGTCCTGGGACGTTGCATCAGATCCTGTGTTTTACAGGGACATCAGAGCATTAGGAAAGGTAGTGAACAAGGCTAGTAAATCATAATCTGAGAGGAAGGGAAAATTCCTTACAGTAAAATGTTAAAAGCTTAATCTGCTTAGCTTATCAGAAAGAAGATTGAAAACTAATGTGACTGAAGTGTTTGAGTACCTCAGAGGGGCAGAAAGCAGTGGACATTTATTCTAAGGAGAAAATGCAGAATAATTAATGAGAGAGAGAGGTAGAAAAATTCAAATTGGAATTTAGATGCTCAGTTTGGATTATAAAGTTAACTTAAGAGTATGTGAAACTGTCACATTCAAGGTTTTCTGAAAGAAAAAATATTAACATGTAAGATACTGCTTTTCACGTATGCATAGCTTCTTGAGAGAGAATGAAAAGAAATATGTAGAAGAGAGGGCTTATTTCAGAGTATACGTTTCAAGTCTCACACAGGAAACTTCAGATTGCCAAAAGACACCCTATAGACTTGAGGAGCTTAAGGAAGGGAAGCAGTGAGAGTAGTTCAAAGTAGAAAATTATGCCTTCTCATGGTTTTTCTATCCTGATGCTGGGTAATAGGCTTGCAGCTGTTGGTCCTATAGCCTGTAATCTGGGGTGTAGGTTAAATGGGGTAATGATGGCCTATTTTACTAATTTACTTTCACAGCTGGATATTTGACTTAACCAGCAATTGTATGACACCACCTTCCTGCTTAGTACAAAGTTAAGCTCCAGAAAGGAAAATGCACTTGAGCTGCTCATAAACTACATCCAGCTTAAAAATCAGAGATTGACCACAGCTAGAAAAAAAGAAGAGCTATTAGTCTATCTGAGACATGCACCTGCACCGAGGAAAGAATTTTAAGCTAGATGATAACATTGTCATGAAAACAAATATGAAGTGGCCAGGGATAAATTTAGATTGTAAATTAAAAGTCTTTCAAACACTGAAACACTTCAGAAATAGTCCAGCAGTTTAAGCAGGGATACAAAAACCCTTTTCTTTTTTGAGATGAAGCTTGATAAGAATATCAGAATGCTCTGACATGTATGACATGCAGGTGATGGGACTCAGCTCTTTTCTAACCCCTCTACTGAAGATATGTAATTATTGATTATTTTAATTTACTAAAATGATAAGTAACTTAGTTAACATAGTTACACAAGAGCACTGACATCTACAGAATTTAAATAGGAGAATCCATCTAGAAGCTGACAATTTAGCAAGCAGAAGAAATGTGGGTCATGAATTTGTGCTCCTGAAACTTCTATTTGAAGTAGACATTTTTTGTTAGAGAAAACCTTACCATCTCTTCTATTCCTCCAAAGCAAAATGGTTGAGAAAAACTCTGCAAAGAGAATTTCACAATCTCAAAAATGTCTCCTCCTCTAAAGCTGTAAATATCAGTCTGCTTTTTTTTTTTTTTTTTTTTTTTTTTTTTTAAGAATAACAGTATTTCTACTTATAATTTGTCACTTTCCTATCTGTCACAAACTTGTGCATGTTTTTACATAAGCACAATGAAGGAAAGGAATTTTACAAATGGAATTGCTTTACAAACACGCTTTGTTTTAAGAGGTAAATATTCTCTTTCCTGTTGGTGCTACAGGTGGATATTAGAGATGAATGGATCATGTAGTGTGCTGTAATTAGAATGTCCATTAGTAACTTCTCAAAGAATAGTTACTAAGTCCAAGTTAGAGCAGTCCACAAATTTACCTAATTCTGAAAGCTGTCTTGAGTTTTACTATCCTCATGTTGAATTCAACATATCTATTTCTCCCATCCCTAACTAAACATCCTATGTAGTTTATCTTGAAGATCCCATCTTAATGCCAAGTTGCAGTCAGTTTTGACTTGCTGATTTTCCAATCTGACAATAAATCCTTTCTTTCATCTCAAATACTGACCATCTTAGCCATCCAGTAAGGTAGAAATTTTGCACTTCATCTAGCAACACGTACTACAGAACTTTTAACAGAGCAGTATATGATGCTTTGGATGTATTATAGTGGTCTAGTAGCAATTTTGTTTCATTGTTTAGCTTGTTTAACTCTCTGAGACAGCAGATGTGGCCAAACCCCTGAAGCAATCCAATTTGTGTGTATGGTCCATTCTTTTCAGGCATTGTTTAAATGTTTTTATTGCACTTTTCATTAAATCTGCAGACAAGTTCAAGGAAATTAATTGAATACTCATAACTACAACCAGCCATTTTGTACTCAAATGAATATCACAAACAGCAACACACAAAAGTATTTCAGTAAATTAATCTGAGTCAGTACTTATGCAGAGGTTTGACAGTAATAAATTAAGTTAGATTAATTAATCTCGAGAGTATGTCCTTTAATTCTTTACTGGTAAGTAAGTACCGGTGACTGAATTGATTAATTTTCAAATGAAAAGTATTCACTTCAACTGTTTAATAAACAAGGTCTGCTAAAATAAAGTTATCCACAAATAGGTAGCACCAACTATCTTCATACTGCATATTGAAAAGTAGTAAGTGGTAGTAAGTTTTACTACTAAGAAAACAATTAAGTCCTCTTCTGTATATTACGGGTATTGAATAAGATTAATGAGAAAAGTGAATGTTCTTTGAAACAGTCAGAAGATTAAGGTTTTTATTTTTTCAGAAAGGGAGTCTCTCCAATTATCTGATCTGTTCATGAAAGTTGTTGAAGAACCAAAGCGATCACAGTTTATAGTATGTAGCATTTGCTTGTTATTTCAAGAGTGAACATGAACCTGATTTGAAAAAAAAAAAAAAAAAGACATTTCTGAGAGGAAAAAGTTTCAAAATGTGATAGCTTTACACAAAATAAATAAAACAAAACCCAAAATTCTGATGGCCTCAAATCCTTCAAAATTAAAGCTTATTTTGGTTCAAAAATAAATAAGTAAAGAAATAAATGAAAAATCCCACTCTTTCAGAAAGATTAAAAACTATTTTCAATTTTAGAGAAGTATATAGATGTAAAGGAGAAAATTTGTTTGATTTCTGTGGATAAAACTGTTTCTAAAATTTTTCCTTTTTTTCTGCATAGCTTTTCATTAAAATATATTTGTAGCATAATAGACATGTTCTTCTGTAGTGTGTTGTGTTTAAATTTGCTACTTGAAGTAACTGAATCAGAAGAGAAATGATTTGCAGTGTTTGGGATTTTGACAGCACATTTAAACTTTCAAAAGCTTTGGAGATGGGACAAATATTGCGGAATGGGTGCTGAGAAGGAGGTTAAATATGTTTAAAGCAAAAACTTTATTGCAGTTTTAAGAAGTATTTAAGCAATCTTTTCATTCTTCTGGCAATTATAATCCCTTAAAGAAAAAAGATGATAAACTTCTATTACTTGAGTCCATTCATCGACTATATTGGTTCACAAAAAGCCATGGCCATTTGAAAGCTATGAGAATCAAAGAATCACCAAGGTTGGAAAGACTTTCAAGATCATCCAGTCCAATCATCCACCTGTCGCCTCACTAAATCATGTCCCTTAGTACAGCATCTACATGTTTCTTGAACACCTCCAGGGATGGTGGCTCCAGGCCCCCCCCCCCCCCCCCCCGGGCAACCTATTCCAGTACCTGACCACTCTTTCAGAGCATAAATGCAGGCCAATTCTCACTTTGCCATAATCTCCTTTCAGGGAGTTATGGAGAGCAATAAGAGCTGAGCTTCCTCTTCTCCAGACTGAACAATCCCAGTTCCCTCAGCCACTCTCCTTAAGACTTGTGCTCTTGAGAAGTGTCAGAGGATCATGGCTGCATAGATCTAGTTCTGAAAGAATCTGTAGTCACTGTTGTGCCCTTCCAGCCCACATAGCTTCTTCTGAGGAGAAAAGTACGACTCAAAATTAGACTCCTGATGTAAATTATATTTTGAAAGTCTCAGTCTCTTTACATTACTTATACTTTGAGCCCAGGATAATTTGGATACATGAATTAGATAACATTATGTTCCTGCTGTTTAAGGCTTGTGCAAGGAATTCTTCCTCTTCCTACTCCTTACTATTTTAGCAATAAAAAAGAATTCTACTTGAGCTTTATTCATGAATGAATGAATTTAATCCCGAGGGACCAAGAAAAAAGAAAAGCAAGTTTCCACTAGTGAAAGAGTATGTGGAGGAAGAGCATGACATATACTAAACCCAAAGATAGGAAATGAAGGAGAAAATTAAATTTGACATGATTCAAAAAGAGTGAGATTCTAGCTGTCTTTCTGTTCTGTTAAAACTGAAAATAAAGGATCTATAATACTAGCAATAGCAGTAAAGTATTGCTAATTAAAAATGACAGTTCTTTCATTTGTTGTAGGTCATGAAGTCATCAACTTCTGATGCAATATAAACACAGATTTTTATGTTTTGCACTGTTTAAAGATGTTATTAGCTCAGACTGGAACACAGAACTCTTAAATTCTGCGTACAGAGAAAGGACTGTCAGTTCCAATAACAGGAGCAGAAGCAGTATCTCACCAAGATTTTAAAGAGGTGATTTCTAACAAAAGTTCTCAGGAGAAGTTCAAATATTTTCTGTGACAGGTTAGATTCTCCTACAGATTTTTCACTCTTCTAGATTTTATTTTTTTTGTTACCTTTTTGTCCTCTTACTTTGAGTAAGTTCAAAAGGTCAGATTAATTTTTTTATATAACACTGCAGAGATAATTAGAGTCACAGCAGAAATCATTGGACATATTTTCAGAAAAAGTAATGCTTATGTGCTGCAAAGAATGAATTTTCATTTTTTTAAGAATGCTAATGATCCATTATTTATTATGATAGTGCCTTGAAAAGAAAAATAAATGAAAAATAAATAGGATTGCATCTCTATTATTCAAAATGTCTTTTCTTTCAAATTTGGAACGTATTCATTTTTCTTGTTCAGTGACTGAAGCAATGTTGCATTTTAATGCTCTTTATTGTCTAGGCAACATTTACTTTTTGTTATGAAGTTTCTGATACCTTTACAGTGTTGTATCTCTTCCTGTTTTGCAGCTGGCCATTGCTCTGGTAATGCAGTCTTCCTCCAACACTATTTGTCATAGAAGTGAGCTGGCTGTATATATTATAGCTTTTTTACAATATGTTTTAAAAAGATTTGGATTGCTGTAGTGTTTTTCAGCTTAAACACTAAGGAGTTTCTAAGTTTAGATCACTCAGACTCAATCTTCGTTCTCCAGGTTAAAGGATTTTCCGTTCTAGATGTGTCTCAATTTGGATACGCTTTTTTTTTTTTGGTGGTGGTTTTTTTTTTTTTTTTTTTTTTTGTTTTTGTGACTCTATACATGTTTAAGCATAGTGATTGCTCCTGGCTCTGTTCTTCCCTACTCCACTCCCCACCTTTGGAAAAACGTGTATTTCTTGTATTTCTTTGAGTAAAGGAGGAAAACTGTTTTTTTTTCTTTTTTTCAGCACTCTTTATAATCTGCTGGATATGGTTCTCCAACTTAAGAAATGGATTTGATAAATGTTGTCTAATTTTGCTCTCTAAGACAAGTTCATTGTTGCCAACTGCAGTCATGCAGCATGTGGTTTTGCTTAACATATTTTATGAATTCTGGCTATGTATTAAATATTTATTCCTAACTTTCCCAGAAGCATCCTTTTCCTTAGTAATCTCATATATGTTGTTCAACTTATTTTCATCAGTGATATAAATTTGGGTCCTAGTTTCTTAATTATTTTTAATCTTCTTTTTTGGGAATAAGAAGCTCATCAAATATTTGCACAGAAAGCTGAAAAATATTCCAAATTCTGATATTTATAACTCTTTCACAGACCTACTATATAGGCATTTCTTACAGCGCTAACTCCAAATTAAAGATAGATCCTTCCAAAATAAAATTACCTTTTGTTTTCCTTTGGTTAATTTTTGTTTGAATTGATGGAATATATCTGAATATAGACATTGTTAATCCTCAGTCTACAGTAGTCTGAGCTTGCATTACTATCTCATTATAAAGAATAATTTGTCTATTAACTGAAAAATGGAAAAAAGTTATTGATGTAATGGACAGCTTTCAAAAGTGCCAAGCAAAATAATTTCAGAATTTTATCTTTCGTAGCACTAGATATCCTTCTATAAATGCATGTCAGAGCTGAACAATTGCATTAATTTTTGTGATTAATGAATGATTCCTCTAGCTAACTGAACACGTGCAAGAAATGATTGGTGTCTTTCATCTAATGAATAGTAATTTAATTGATGTCAGTGAGGAAACAATAGATTAAAAGGTGAATTAAGTAAAAAGACATTTTTCCCTGGCTACATACTCTACACTATTCTTTCCTAAAGCAAACTTTGCACAAATCTAGGACCAATCCAGGAATACTGAAAGCAGAATACAGGTGTTTCATGTATCGTCTCAAATAATTTTTTTTTGTTTTTTGTTTTTTTACTCTTCACAAAAAAAATTCAAAGTTCTTAAAATATAATGAAATGTGAAAAATATCAAAACTAGATAAAAATTTTATTTTGAATGAAATCCCCAGGATTCTTGGAGACTGAATCACAATTAAATTAAACACTTTTCCATTTGCCTTAGTGAAACTCTGCTTACAACAGCACAATAGTATTGTCCTGTATCTACAGCATATATCATTTGGCTCTTTTGAAGATGAGATTTTTTTGTCCAAAATAAGTTTGATAAGACATGAGTTGTTACAGGGATGCAGAGTATAGCTTAAAGAGTGACTCACATTAGCACAAAGTGTTTCAACAGGCACGATAACTACAGACAAGAAAAAAATTAGCAATAAATACAACTTAGTTCTGTGTAAAATTCATTCCTGAAACAGTTCTTATGAAATTATTTATTTTGCTCAGCAAATTATGGTGTAGATACTGTTACTATTGATTAAGGATTTACAAGTAAGATAAATATTACAGATGGGAAAATATGGTTTTATTATCCAAGTGTTTTACAGAAACATGTCTGTTTTAATGCTGTTGTAATGAAAAGCTGGCAGGCTTGCGTGGAATCTGGTTAGGTCTCTTGCTTATTTTCTCAGCAACAATCAATTTCCTAATGACAGCAACTGAAGTAGGGATCTCAGATTCTAATGTTCAAAAATCTCTCTCAACATGACCCCCTTGGAATTGACAGAAACTTTTTTCCTTGTGCAGGAAACTAAAAACAGGCTTTTTCCCTGACTTCCTTTCTTGCATAGAAACAGTAATAAAATTATTTCAGATATTTGGAAATTTCCATGAGACAGGAATTATAATGTTCAACAAGCATAGTTAATTTACATGAGATAAACAAATTAAGTATATTTTTTCTTTTCATTAGTTCTATCTAGATCTACACTATAAGTCAATATAAGACTTTCTTTAAGGCAGCAACAGAGTTGAGCTTCAGGGTGATGTGGAGAATGACAGGATTCATGCTGCGTAATGACAGCACCCAGTGTTTGTAATACATGTACTGAAGCATATTCCTTACTGAATGAATCAGGGAAAATAATGTGAAGGTTAAAAAACTGTGCTGCTAGCCTTTCATATTTTTACCATAATTATCCTGAGTCACTACACTTACACATATTCTCTTACATACAGAATTCTCTTATGTATGTAGTATTACCCTTACATAAGTGGTTTGTATTTGTATTTGCTACGCTAGTCTTGTTTATGCACCATATGCAGTATCTGCTTGATTGTCATCTCAGTAGTCTTAAATCTCCTGTAAACAAATGGGAAAGTACCAGGTGAACGAAAAAAAATACCAAATGCAGTCTGATCTCATAGGAATAGCCACTTTTAAAAAGAATGAAAAAGACCATTCTGCTGACTGTTACTTAGAGGAGTTATATTTTAGGGAATCTAATCAAATACATACACTGTGATTGCAGAAAAAAAAAAAAATTGATTACCTTTACATCCATCTGTGTACAGGAATAATAAGAACAATTTAAAACTTAAGTATGTTCTTAGAGTTCACTTGCAGTGTTAAAATTTTGTGATGTTTTAGAGATAACATTTTAACATGTATATTGAGAAACTGGACGCAAGTATCTGTTTTAATTCCTGTTCTCTTCTGTATTGTACTTTCTGTAATCATATATAACTGTCTCAGGTGGGTGTATCCCATATTCATGTTCATTTTATACAGTAGAAGTCTCAATATTGTGTTCAAAACAGTTGATAATCCTATCTTCAGTGTGCAAGAGAATGCTCTCCTATCTTCAAGAACAGAAAATAGTATATTTCACTTAAACTCCTGCATTTTTTTCACTATAAACTATCTGATCTCATAGCATGAGATAGCGGAGAAATCATCATTCAGAAACATATCCCTTCATGGAGGCATTTTATAGGTACTTAGACACAGAATTAGTATCTACCATAGAATACAGTGTTTAGTTATGTTTCAGCTGTGTGAAGCCAGTGCTCAGAATGCATGACTAGAGTTGAGGTACACTGCTGTCCCATCCAGGGACCACTGCCCCTAGTCAGTGTCCCACCCTAAGTTACTCTTTGGAGTTTAGAAGGTTGGCAGATAACTTTCAGATTGACTTCCCAGCTTTAAAGGATGCGTTTTAACCCAGAGACTCATGTAATACTGGTGGATTAGGATGCAATTTTCTTATGGCTATTCTTTCTACAGTCTGATATTGTAAAGCTGTTATGTGTTGCATATGTTATGTATATTTTATATAACATATAGGTTTATGTAGTGTATAGAGTGATTTTCTCTATATCAATATTTCTTCATACACCTAGAAAACAATATCTCACAGAGCAAAAGACTTTTTTCCTAAAAAGCAATTAAAACAATTTTCTTTCAGCCAAGCACAGTAAATCACTATTGATTACATAATTTTTACTTTTGACCTCAAAAATGAAAAAGAATTACACTACCATTTTCAGAAAGCTACCACTCTGTGACATTTATTTTATTTATCTAGTAGGGCACCCTTAGCCAGCAGATATGTTGCTAACTAAACTGGAAGTTTAGATGGTCACTGCAGCTGAATACATTTTAGCCTATATATGCCCAGAGCATGGACCTCTTTGTGTGTTACTGAATTTAACAGATGATGGTGCATTTTTAAACTTTATGAAATTAAAAGCCTTTCAGGAACTAGATAGAAGTTGTTTTTTTGTTGTTTTGTTTTGTTTTTTAATCAAAGGCCACTGTATCACATTACAAAGAAACTTTTCACAAAAAAAAAAAAAAAAAAAAATCAACCCACTAAACCCGTAGGCTCTGCAGTCACCCATTAAGATGTAATAATAATTATTTTTAAAAAAACAACTTTTTAAAGAATCATGCTGACATAACTATATTTACTCAGTGGTTAGTCATGAAAATTAAAGTTATTTGAAGGTGATCATATTAAAAATTGTGTAGACTTCTAAAGAGCCAATCTAATAGAAAAATACTTGGAAACAATTAGTTCTGGTACCTCCAGAGCCTTGGATAGTTACAGATGATATTTTGGTTCTCATTAGGTTCATTTTTTACCTTTCAAGATTCTGTAAGAGAATGCATATTCTATATGAAACTAGAGATAGTTCTATGCAGGGTAGGGATTTGTGCAAGCTGTACATAGTTGTAAAGCTTTGAACAACAGTGAAGTCTGTAGCACCTTCTAATATATTAATAAAATATGGAGTGCAACAAAGGATAAAATCCGAAAACAATAGGTTACATAGTTAAACTCCATCTTGAATTTTTAATCAGGCAGAGGGAAAAACCTACCCTGCTCTTTTAAATGACATATCTATGCTCATTTTGCTTATGAAACTCTTCATAAATTAGTTTTATCTCCAAGAGTGACATGAAGATTAATAGCAACTCACAGCCCCACAGTTTAGAAAAATTTAGTACTCCTATGTTTGCTTTCTACTTACTTTATTGTTTCAAAAAATTAATTTTACAGTGTAGTCAATTAGCTCTGGGGGGTCTTCAGCTTTTTTACATTCTCTCAAAACTGCTTCCCTTGGAAAATGCATTTAGCTAGTTCTTGTCGCCAAATACAAACTTCAGTAAAGACAATATTGAAAAGAACTGATCTTCTTAAGGGAAAAGGGAAGTTCCTACTTGGAAATTACCCCAATTCTCTCTGTCCCTTTTCATTTTGTACACCCACTATAGGGCTAGAGGGACAACAGGATAATCTCCAGTGCAGGAAAATTATATAGGAAGTGTATATTACATTATAAAATCTATTGAAGACCAAGCATTACCCTGCTTGCTGCTGAATAATGTTGGAACAATTCACTAGACAGGTGGTCGGGAGAGTAATAGCAAAATATATTCTTTTATTACTTCATGTCATGCCATGCCTACTTCATGTCATGCCTACTTTTGTACACTTTCCTTCCATTCTTTCTATTATTACTAGTTAGCATTTATATTAACACATCACCTAAAGGCACCAGTTGGCAAGGATTTTACTGCTTCAGAAGTCAGAACAAATAATGAATTGTAATTCCTGCTAGAAAAAAAAATACAATTTCAAAGACTTCTCCCTTCTTTTCTCTCTACATTATTGTGCAGACTCTTCATCTTCCTGATGCTGCTCTTAGTCTCATGCCTTAGTCCTGCATTCTTGTTACATACAGTTTCTGGCTATGTTTTTCCTGCCCTCTGAGATATTCCCTTTCTTCTGATAACTAATATTTGTCCTCAAGAGGGTGCCTTTTATTTGGTCTGTTCACAATGCTCATGCATCAGTGACAGTAAAACTTCCTTATAGTTTCTGTCTGCCTCTACTGATTCTTCCAATGTACATCATAAAGATCCCTAGGAAAAGCAATAAAAAGAAGATGCAGCATCACATAGAAGAGTTCTTCATTGCTCACTATTAGAGAAAAGCTGATTTACTGGAATCATTTCCTATAGGTATTATTATATAATACTCAGTAAGGTCATTTGAAGCTTGTATTATAAATCTGTTAAAATAAGAAGCTCTAATCTTATAAAAATTTTCATTTTCTGTAATTGTCACAGTAGGATAGCTGGACAAGACTAATCTGATGGAGGAGCTATTACATTTTTCATCACACTGAAGCACAGCACTCATCTCAAAATATTACTAGCTTTCAGTTGTTGTTAGCATCATTTGGCTTGTAATGAGTTAGGAGAGGCTGGAAAGTAAGAAAATGTCAGTAGCGCAGTAAGAATTGAAAGTCTCCTGTTCATAATTGAAATTGTTTTGTTATTCAATTATATATTCTTACAGCTAATTGTGTTATACGTCAAAACTCTGCATGCATTTCTTTCTTAATGTTATAAACATAGTAATCATTTAGGAAAATAATTGTTTTCTTATAGAAATTAAGAATAGGTAGTAAAAGTGCTGACTGAATTCATACTAGTGTCAAAACTCAAATTCAGTTCAAAGGGGCTTCAGTGTTTTCACTTACGTATTTGAAATACACAGAATTTGAATCCCGAATGCTTGCTCACAGATAAGACCCTTCTTCATCTAAGTTCTGAAAAGTACAATACCTCCCTGTGGGTTTATCCTGCAAGGGAATACCAGGGCTCTCCTCCTGACATTTTATAAGGGCCATGAACACATTGCCTTCCTACCAAGGATCTGGCTACATGGGCTTAGTGCCAGCTCTGATAATGCAGAAGCCCAGTTTTATCAGAACTATTTGATAAAAGCTGTGAGAAACCTCAGGAGCTGTTTGTCTTTTTTTTGTTCTTTCTGGTTTTCTGTTTGTTTGTTTTCTGTTTGTTTGTTTGTTTGTTTGTTTTTGGTTTCTTTTTTTTTTTCCTATCAAGGTTGCTGGGGAATAGCTCTTGGTCTCTGCTCAGGCCAACTGGGTGCATCTGCACTGAGCCTTGTACCTTCCTAGTTCTCATTTGCTGGCCTGACTTTTTGGCTTGACCTTGAACCTACATCACCATTGTGGACATGGCTTAGTAATCCAAAGCGTTGTGTAGACAGGATCTGCTCTGTTCTAGTGCTGGTTCTGTGGAACTGCAAACCTTACTGACAGGAACCGGCTCCTGTCTGACTCGCTGTGATTCTGAACTCACTGTTCACCTTCCCTTCTCTTGCTGCTTTCTGACATGCATCAGGTCTTTTTCATTAGGATATGGGGTCTGATCTATTCCATGGAAACTTTTCAAATTGAGTCAGGACTGCTATGGAAAGGTCCTGTGACTCAGTGCTCTCATTATTTTTTTCCACACACTATTTTATTCACATCCTGATTTTATTTCTTGAATACTATGGTAGATACAGCACTTAACATCTTAATAAACTATTGAAATCTCATTAAAGCATCAGGTAAACTATTTTCTAAGATGTTAATGATGCTAACTCAGATTTAATAATTCTTTGGTGTTGTGTCTCTTTCATTATTTGTATAAGAGACAAATGATGGTAGCTTAAAAGACATTGAGTTCTGCTTCTTAAAGCTACTCATCTGAAATCAATTTGCAATGCAATGCAAGAATAATTTCAAAATCATTTAACTATGAGCTCAGACATGCCCCAGAGTTAGGATCCATGGAGATTTTTTAAAACAAGAATCTGGCTTCAAAGTACCATTAGCTGTCTCTACGATACTGTTTCTTCCAACAAAAGGCCAATGGGGCAGTGAGAAGAACAAGAAAAGAGGCAATAACTTAACCAAGCATGATTCCTAGTCTCTGCTAATATGGTTATCTAAAAAAACATAGAGGCAATCTATTTTGCATTTCTGCACCTTCTTATTGATACCATTTTCCACTTTCACAGGTCTATATACAAAATGCATATACTGTACTCTTAAAGTAGAAAACTTAAAGAAAAAAATCCTGGCAAGTCCATGATGCTGTAGTTCTAAGCCCATGCAAGTTGGAGAACTGTTATAAGCCTCCTTGGCTCACAAATATGATCTTTGTGTGACTCTACAACCACCTTGCTTTCAGCGTGACCCCTTGGAATCCAGGCAGGTAGAGGAATCTGTGTTTACTGTATTTCTTTAATGAAAAGTCAGAGGAATATTCAGTCTTAGATATAACTATGATGTCAAACTCTGCCTTAGAAATGTTTACTTTCCTTGTGTGGTAGTGAATTACAGTTATTGCTTAGGCTCCATTATTCTTTTTTCCCTTAATTTCTCACCCTAATTTTTTACCTTTCTACCCACATTTTAATGTAGCACTGCACTTGGCCTGGCATTAATTAATAATTTTTCGTTTGTTTGTAGTCTGATGATAGCTTTTCTCCCAGTCCTCATAAGTAACAGTGAAAATATAATCAAGTGTTATCTGCTTAAATTCTTGTTTTCCTTATATATAATATATCGCTGTATTATTGATAAGTATGTTATTAATCTAAAACTATTTTGAATTACAATTAATGACTTTTTATCTTTCTGCAATGTCTTTCAGAAATCAAATTAATAATTGAAAAGGCCAATATACATTTTGTTTCAGTCACTCCAATCTGAAAAACTTATAAATATGAAATGAAAAATGAATTATTGCAAAAAAGAAAAATCTGTTTCCTCTTGTAAAGCAAGCAAATCCAGAGTCCTTATTCATTAAAGTAGAATTCCCATACTTAGAAAATCCTTTTTGCTTTCACCTCTACTGAACATAAAACTGAACAACTAGCTTCGTAGGCATAGTATTTAAACAGTCACTTTACTCAGCTTCACATCTACTGGGCAAGAATTGAAAGTTTTTCCTCATAGGTTTCCATTAGAGTTCTCTCTCATACAGCTTTTAATGCTTATTAACAAAGGGCAGAAATGTTTCAGTGCTGTACAGTGTAAGAAAAGATATGTTATTTTTCCTATAGTGTTTGAAGAAGTCAAAAACTTAAGACTCGGTTGTTCATAGCAATTACTGGCAGATCCATATAGGCACTAAGGCTGGGCGTTCTGTGCCTTAGAGTGGAATCGGTGTCCTAGTGCTCCCCGTTCTCTTTGCTCTGATGTACATCATCAGCTCACAAGGCTGAATTTGGAAGAGAACTGGAATTAAAAGCTTGGGAATGCTGTAGCCTTTAATGTTTTAAACTTTGTGTGTGTGTGCATGTGCATGCACGTATACACTTTTGCAATTGTAAAGCAATCTGTCTTGGGCATGGAGGAGACTCCTGTGGATCCTAAAGAACTGACTTGGGGTTCTCAGGTCCTATTGCGTGTCCAGCAATCCCTGTATTGAGAGACTGAGAAGTTTTCTGAAGTCTTTCTCAGACACTACATGAAAGAATCCGTATGCACAGGAACATTATTTGTCATTATGAGAAAACTTAAGAGCATGAGGTTATTTTAATACATCAGGATTTTTGTACACTGAAGAAGATAATCTGAATTTATGCATAATAAGTTGCATGTATGCATTTTGAAACAAGTCACTGTTAGTCCAAGATTATATGACGAAAAATACCTGTATGCTTTCCAAAACTTACTTATTCACATTCACAAAGAGAGTTTTTATTATTAATAATTAAAAAAATATACTAAGGATTGGTAAGATTAAGGACTAATCATTCTACAGTAGAATGGTATTTAAATAATATAATGAGAAAAAATATTCATTATGACCATGTTGAAACAAAATTATGATAACAGTATTGTTTGCTTTGCCTACACAGGGGCTTAGTTATCTACTTTGAACATTAAATTTTCAGTGCAGCTGGAAAAGTTAAACTATCATATACATGTATTTACTGTTTCCTCCCAATGTCAATTAATCCCATCCCATGTGACCCAATTTCTTAAAATCTCTTGCTCTATGCAAAATCTCTCTCTCTCTCTCTCTCTCACACACACACACAAACGTATTAGAAACTGTTTATATTATGCATGTTCACACAAAACAGATAATTGAGATTCTGTGAGGCACTACACACTACATTTAAATTTTTAGTTATAAACCCCTTAAATCTATAATTCACAAATTCTCTTTGGACAACCCCTTTTCAAATTTAAGTTTCTCTATTTATTTTCGTAAAATAACAACATGGTAGGTAAAAACAATCTATCAGTGTCGTAAGATATGCCATGATTCTATTTATTTTTATCCAGCACTACAGCTGTTTGTTGATAACAAGCACAGTTAACTCACCATCAGCACTAAGTCTGTGATAACACAGATGTCTGCTTCTTTGTATGTAGGATTTTGCTAAGATTCCCTTCACTTTTTGAGTCAATGGAGGACTCAAATTTATTGTAGCCTGCTATCACCACACTTCCAGAACTATGTATCAAAAGAAAATGTCCACTGATATCCTAACATTAATTTAGCGAGTGAAAGCGTGCTGGGCAGAAAGTGGAGAAAAGCCTTATGAACCTAAATCTTTGACATGGCTTGTAACTAATGGATAGATCATTATTGTTTGTAATACACATCCAAGATTGTCAGTGTGGTAGAGCAAGTGCCTTCCGTCTTGAGTGAAATCCTATAGATCACGTTCTCTGCTTTCACTTCTATTTCTGGATAGGACTTTTTTTGACCTAGAGCAGACCCTGAATTTCTTCTTACTAAAAAAGAACTGGTAGCAATAGATCGCATCTATATGTTTACATCCCTGATCACCTGTAACTTCTATGCATGGACAATTTGCACGTGTAGAATTTTCAGAATCAACAGTGCTACAGTTCCTGCTAAACACAGTGATAAAATTCCTGGGTGAAACAGGGAGACTCTACCTGTGAACAGGCAATGGAAATACGGAGCCCTTGTTTTCCCCAACGCTAATCAAATTCAATGCAGTGCAATACTATTCACGAGACACAGACCCCATGCACGTAGTTCCGTGCCTAGAGTGCAGCTGTTGCCGCTAGTGGTGGTGAAGAGAGACACCGACAAGCATTCCGCCGCGAGAGAAAAGCGACCCAGAGAAAGACGCTCACCTGAGCAGCACCGCAGCTTCCCACAAATAGAAGCCCGAGACGGCGGCGCGGAGGTACCTCAGCCGTGTCATGCTGCTCGGAGCCGCCGAGGAGCCCTGGAGCGCCCGTGTCCGCGGCAACGACGCGGCGAGCTCGGCCGCGGCGGGCGGCGCTCCGGGACCCTGGAGAGCTCCGGCGGCTCCGCGCCCGCCGCCCGTCTAGCGCCCGGCGGCGCCCCGCGCCCTCCCGCTGTGCCCCGCCGCTCCGTCCCCGCCGCTCCGCATGGCAGCCGAGCAGGAGCCTAATCCCAGGAGCGGCGGTGGCGCCGAACCGCGGCGGCGGCGGGAGCCCACCTCCCCGTCCGCCTGCCCCCAGCGCCTGCCAACAGCCGGCGCCCCGCCGCCGGCCGCATCCCGGGTGCGTGGGGCTCCGCGGACCCGGCGGCGGTGGGGCGGGCGGGAGCTGGGTGAGGGCCGGCCCTCGTCTTCCCCCCCCCTCCGAGCGCGCCGCCTCCGCGGAAGCCAAATGGGAAGGAGCGGGCGCGGCGGCGAGGAGGGAACCCCGCGGGGTCTGGCTGGAAGGGGAGATGGTCTCGCCGTAGGCTACAGACTGTGCTCGGAACAGCCCCTGCCCCATTGCGCTCCCTCCTGTGGGTTGTGGGGTGACTGAGGGTATTCTCAGAGTCTTGGGTCCGTGAAAGGGCTGGGGAATGGCGTGTGTGTGGTGGGTACTCTGCTTTGCCTGCTGAGCTGTTGGTATGCTTGTTCTTATGAAATTAATGGGGGAAAGCCTTTCGTATTTCAGACTCATTTATTTTGCAACTACAGTGCCGATGGAGTTTGGAAAAGTATTATTCTATTCCAATCGTTAGTGAAAAGAAATCAGGTAACATATAGCAGTCTAATAGTCAAATCCTAACAAATTCAGTTTTTAAAGCCAGGAGCTGCTTGCGTTAAAAAAGAATAAAGATTTATAAGCTCATACTGATAAATATTGAGAAAATCTGTATGGTTTGTCCATGAGGGAAGATAAAAAAAGTATGAGGAAGGCTATACCTGTAGGGGGACAGATAAGGAAAGTATGCTTGAGAGTGTAGATTGGGAATACTCTGAGAGGTTTTTTAATAAGGAGCCGTTGAAGACCTACACATAACATTGAAGAACCAGTGGAAGAAGAAATGTGGGAGCAGAGGGACAGCTCTCTGCACATGTATAATGTACAAATGTATATGGCTGGACATAATCTGTCTGCTTAAATGTAATCCACTGGCTTGCTTTTTCCTGTAGTCACTGATTAGTAACTGGACAGCAGCCCAACTACTTGTGCAGCTCTACTACCTACACAGATTCATTGGCAACCACATGATGGTCTTAGGCCAGAGTTTTACTTACACCATGAGAAAGCCACAGGAAGCTCAAGTGCTGAAGAAGGGAGGTGATGTAGAAAAAAAAGCAAAGGTTCAGCAAGATTAGACACAAGAAGTAGGGTAGAAGAAACTGAAATTTGATGGAAATATAATAAACTCATTACAGAAGATGAAAATACAAAGTGAAATATAGAGGAATATTTTTACATAGAATAGGAAAAAAAACATAAAAAGATGGACTAAAGGTCATGAAGTGAAATAAGAAACGAATAGGTATTTTGTTTGCTTGGGTGGGGGATTTGCATTCCTTTTATCTAAGGTTAGAGTGTCTGCTAGATACAGATATTTCTCATCGGAAATCTTTAGAGATGAATATTGTCTATTGTCTATTCTGCTTCAGAAAAAAATCCTTGAAGTAGTTTTCAATTCATATCTCAATTTAGGTTTTCTATTTTCCCTATATCTTTAGTTTTCCTTCTTCAAAGCTATTCAAACAGACATCACTAAATTATGGCTCTTATTTCCTTTTTAGATTTAGTTTGGCTTTCTTTGTTGATACCAATCAAGTGCATCTAAGGAAGATAATAGAATTTCTCCTATCAATTTTCTTTGTTTTCAGAGCTTTTTTTTTTTTTTTTTTTTTTTTAAGTAGTGGTTACATACTCTTTGTATTCAGTACTCTAAGTTTCTAGATCTACTTTGCAAAAAAGTTTTTCTTTTTGTTCCTGGTCTTACTCTGGCATTGATGACAATAGTCGTGAAAAGAAGCTGTTCAAACCCTTAACAGTGGCGATCAAAATAAAGAATGCCTCTACTTGCTCAAACACATTCTTGTCAAAGTATACATTCTACAGAATCAGTGTACTTTGTGCGTTCAGAACAGTTGACTCTTTTTCTTTCCCTTTTGATAGATATTTAGTGAGGTTGTTCCTTAAGGCTGTTTATGCATTGTGTACTTCAACAGTGAATTGATTTTACGTTTCAGTCATTTGCACTGAGGCAAGAAGCCTTTACTGGTGATGCAAGTAGTTCTATGTTACCCACATGAATTCTCCTGTTCTCCAACAGGAGCAGTTCTATGAATTATAAATACAGGCCATCCTTCAGATATGTCAAGTTCAAACTTCTTGAAATCTCTGTGGGAAAAACACATGCTTGTGCTGTAAGTAGCAACTTTTCTGTTCCATCATTTTGTTCTACAAAATTCAAATATGGTCTTCAAACTTTAGAAAATTACCATGTAAGTAGTGCTGGATAATAAAATTCTCACTTCTTTGTGTATTGAAACACTCCTCCAATAACTTATTAAATGTTCCAGTTCAACAAACACTCAAGTGCATACCATTGACTTCAGTGAGATTAGTGAGTCTAGTAGCATATTCTGTATTTAATCATAAGCTTTGATAAAATATTACCTGATTATTTTAAGTGTTTTAACTCACTGTTGTTTTAAAGACCATCTTTTTATTTCTTCCATATTACTACTGGAAAATTTGACTACCATTATACAAAGCAGAATACATGGCTGTGTCCAATCTAGAAGATTGTAATGGTATTTCTAGATACTTCTGTTAGATATTGCATACTGAAAGATTTGAACACTCATTTTAAAAATAATGTGACCGTGATATTACCCTATCTCCAATGCTAATATTATTTATTTCTAGCTGCCTCATATATCTGGATAACAACATCATAAAATATTGTTCTTCATTCACAACAATTTATTTGGTGCATATGTGCCATATATTTATAAAACTGAGCTCTGTAATTCACTTTTAGTAGCACTGGAAGTTAATTAAGTACGTTCTTTATAAATGGAAAACACTAGTATGTCAAAATGAAAAATTATCACCAAAATATGTTAGTTCACATCAAGCTGTGATTCTCGTCACAATCAGCAACATGTATAGTGGCTACTCTTTCTCTAGTGCAAAGTATTCAGGTATGTTTAAAAGAGAAACATTTGTATTTATGAGCTTGAGATTTCTTCAGAAATGGTAGCCTAGAAGTCAATGATGGTTTAATGTTGCTGGATGTAAGCAAACCTGATGTGTATTATTACAGCAGATCATTTGGTGGTGGTGGGTTTGTTTTTTTATTTTGGTTTGTTTTTTTTTTGCCTAGAAAGTGGGGATACTTGAAAAACTTTCTGTATTTGTATCTAACAAGATATAATTATTGGTCAATTTTGTAGAATAACTTGCTTTAATAACATGCAGTTTATACAACTGAATGCAAGATCATGCAGCTATTCAACAATAATCATACCGAGAAGTTAATGTACAGATATGGATTGAGGGATTACTGAATGTACTTTTTTTGGTGTGACAGTCATTGTAGAAAATAGGATAAGACAAATTAGTTGTAGCAGTATTCATCAGAAATTGTTATTATCACTGGATTATGTTGATTCCCGGAATTTGTTATAGTTCATAATGCTTAAATAATCATTCTGTAAGAAGGATGCTAACGAACTCAAAAGGTTTCTGAAAAGAGCTAAAAGAATACTACAATTTGGAATAGATTTCTTGCATAAAATTAAAGCAGTTCAGCCTGTTTAAATCAGAAAGGTTGAGATGCACTTTATACACCTGTATGAAAGATTGTGAGGTTAAGGTAATTCTTTAAGCAAGTAGAGATGACAAATTAGCCAGACTTGAAACTGACAATATGAATTCAGAATAATAATTTAAGAAATATTACTTTGGAGAAAATAAAAGCTTGAAACAGCTAAAGAGGGAGCAGAGCTGATCACTAAGGTCTTTAAATCCAGGTCAACTGTAAGTTCTGGATTTGATCCAGAAGCCACTGGGTAAAATTTGATGAGTCTTGTGATTCAGTAGCTCAAACCACATGATGTTTGCAGTGTTAAAACATGACTATAAAACCACAATGTTTTGTCATGATATATTCAGCTAAAAAGTTAAAGGTACTTATGTTCTTAGAAAAGTGATAAATCAACCTTTGAACATTGAATTGCTTCTGAAGTGGCAACGCTGGAAGAGAAATACATCATAATGGCAAAGTATACAGTTCTTGTGTGCAGTCTTTACCACACTTGTATTGCCAGTTTGTACATTCCAACATTTTAAGAAGGTGTTATGATGGGATATGACATCACTGTTGTTTTAGATCCTGGTTTTACAGAGACATGTTTGATTATGTTAATTAATCTGGCTTCCTCAGTACACAGGATTCCCCAGGATGTAACTCATTCAACTGTGAAACCCCAGAGGCTTTAACCTATTATTAAACATAAAACTACAAATAGAGCAGTGTTTGTTGTTGTTGTGTTTCTGAGAATCACAACCTTAAAATAGAAAGGACAGCCTTAAACTACTGTAGTAATTGTCACTAAAAAGAAAAATATTTATTTGCTCTACCTCAGTAAGTATCTAAATACTTAGCAACACATTCTACTCTCTGAAAATAAAGTGAAGAGTCAGTATAGGAGTAATTCCCAGTTTTCTCTGTTAGAAATATAGGTGCTCACCAAAAAAATGAAACATAACATTCTTCAAGATGTCTTAGCTCAAGAGTCAGTCTTGGGCTAACAAAAATGAGCAAAATTTTTGTCTGTTTTGCTTAACTGTTGGCCTCTGCATTTATATTCTTCATATGTGCAAAGAAATTGTTACTTAATAGTTAATTGAATCATTATATTAATTAATTTAAATAATCAAAGATAAGTTCAGATACGTCTTCCTCTCAAACACTTATGCACATATTAAGCATTAATTCTCTTGTGCAAATGGAATTGCCCAGATCCATTGACAACTGATGTTCCTCTGTCCATGATGTTCTTTAGATCTGTGCTAAATGATACAAGAATCAAATATCTGATGGGATAACAGTAGTAACAGAAATTAAAATGCTAATAAATGATCTATATTTTACTTTCACTATTAGAGCTCATCTTCTGTTAATGAGTGGTATATTTTAGGGTAATAATGTATAATATATAAATATCAAATGTATATACAGCAGAATGTGGAAAATCAGCACGTGGAGAACAGATAGGAAACTGCAAGCAAAAAAACCACATTCTTGTAATTAGCATTTATATATGTAAAAATAGTACTCTGAAATTGTCTGATATCTAAATACAGCATTATTATTAGATATGATATATATATTATGATATATGATATATGATATATGATATATGATATATATTATGATATATTATGATATAGATATTATATATTCTATGATTCTATGATTCTATGATTCTATGATTCTATTAGTCAGAACACTGTCACTGTATATGCATACGACTAAGCAAGGTTTTATGTAGAATGCAAAATTTGTACTCCACAGGCAACACTGAAAAAAAATGTTGAGGAATAGGTGAAATGTTTATATTCAGCATAGTGTGTTAGAGCAGAATCTGATCTCTTCTTTGTTTGCTTGTAAACAAAGAATTTGTGTTAGATAACAATCAATGGAAAATGAGCATTTTCTTTCTGTATTCCAAAAAGAATAGAACAAATAGTGATCTCAAAGATGCAGAAATGTCTGAATCATTATACAGAGTCCTGTCAAAATCGAAAAGATTTTCAAATTAATTTCATACCTTGTTATTAGCTCAATTTATCAATCAAGGCTTCAATCCCTCAAATACTGTGTTCAGCTCAAAGCAAGTAAGCTGTTCTCCTGGAGTCAGCAGCCTTATTAGTATTTTGGTGGTAAGAGCCTCAGGGGAAACAGTGCCTACTAGGTAGTGAGTGCTTCTTTTTTTTTCCTAGGTAATTGCTCATTGTGATCATAGCACAGCAATGCTTAAATACCCAGAGTGGCCTACCATTTTCCCAACATGAAAATGTAAGTTTCTTCTATCTTTTGAGTGCTTTTTTTTTTTTTTTCTCACTTGTGGGATAGTGTTATGTACAAATAATTGCCTTTGTGAAGAAAATCACACATAAATTAAATCACATAGATTTTTATGCTAAATATATATTTGTTTGCATGTATTTTAACAATACAGTTGAAAACATCTGTGGGCTTTTCTATTATAATGATGATACCTCAGAGTTTTGTAGTTTAGGCTGCATCAATATTTGTGCTTGAAAGCATAGGTTAGGTATGACATTTTCAAAATCCGCTAGTATTGAACTACCTTTGTTCCTATTGGAATATTTTAAATTGAAGTTTAAAAAAATCTCTCCAAATAAGCATGTTCTGCCCAGAAACACAAACAGCAAAGTCATGGTGATAGCAGGCATACGGGAAAAAACAAGAACCAAACCTGAGACCCCAGATTTTCTCAACCTGACACATTTTATCCAAGTTTTCTCATTCTCTTTTAGAGAGAATACAGATTTTGCAGCATGTTTTGGAAACCAACAGACATGGGTGGGAACTTAGGAAGAGCGTCATTTCTAAAAACATGCCCCAAATAGGGGTAGCTTAGTTTGGTAACACACTGTTACTTTATAGACTCTTCTATTCAAAGCTGATTTTCAGAGCTGCTATTGAAAACAAAACTATTTACATCTACTTTTTCCTGAATAGCTCTTCCCAAACTAATTTTAACATCTAACAGGTATTTCAGCTGATTAATTTGCTGGGAAATATATTTTCATTGTGATAAGTGATTACATAATATTATTCTTATGAATGGTATTTTTTTTTTTTTTTTTTTTTGATGGAATTAGTGGTTGACAACATGTTTTGACTTGTCTATAATGTCTTGGCCCCCTGGATCATTTGCACTGAAATGTAATTGCCCATTTCTCTGACCTCACCTCTTCACCAAAGTACCCAAGAATCCTGCACTTGGAAGCTTTTTCAAGAATTGCAATAAACATTTCCAAATTTGAAAAACAGAACAAGGTGGAATCATACTTTATTTAATGTATAATAACTGATCTATTAGCCATTTCCATTTTGGACAAAATATGATTTACAATAATTTAAGAACAGGGACTTAGTATGAAAAATGGTACAGGCAGTGTATTGCCATAATACATCCTTACCGATGTTCCTTCTACCATTAAGACACTGTCTTAATACCTTAGGATTTTGGAAAATGTATTAGTGTGAGTAATCCTGTTTGAGTAAAATGTGAACTGAATCTTCATTAAACTTGCTGAAGTGTTTCCACAAAGGAACTTTGGAGTACCAGTGAGAATTTCTCAAAGAAAGATGCATATCCCTCACATTTGCTACAGAGTGAGTCTGGAAAAAAGAATCTGAAAGAAAACTGGACTTAAGAACCAGTTTCATTTTTGATGTTCTTCAATCCTTGTAAACCCAGCATTTAATCACATAATACATTAGATTGCCATAAACCATAAGATCCCTTATAGCTCACAAGATTTTGAATCTGTTCATGTTCTAAGTCAGAGATAATTACTTCCAGTTTAGTGATCCCAGATAATTTCTTCCATTTCTTTTTTTTTTTTTTTCTAAAAGTAAAAAGTAAAGTACACGTCAGGGGAAAGTTTTTCACTGGGAGGGTGGTGAGGTGTTGGCACAGGCTTGGCAGAGGGTCTGTGGATGCCCTTCACACCCTGGAGGTGTTCAAGACCAGGTTGAATGGGGCCCTGGGCAGCCCGATCTATTGTTTGATATAATGGCTGGCAACCCTGCCCATGGCAGGAGGGCTGGAACTTGATGGTTCCCTTTTCACCCAAACCATTCTACGATTCTATGATTCTAAACTCTCAAATGGACCTTAAAATTTGTAACCTCAATTATTGTACAAATATTTGTATTTCCAGTGTTACTCATTGTCATAAAACCAGTAAGAAATTTAATTTATTTTATTAAAAAATATTATATTTCCTTGTGGTGGAACAAGTTCCAGCTGGCTGAATCAGAGATGAATGTGCGTCTCAGCAAGGTTCGGAGGAAAAGGTGCAGCTCAAAAGGAACAAAATCAATATAGATTCTACTTTTGTATATACTTTTTATGGAAAGACAACAGTTGTTCTTAATGTGAATCTGTGGTTGTCAGGGAAAAGGATTTGAAGCATCAAAGTCAATTGTGCACGCTCTTTCAAAAATTATACATGTAATAGCAAGCAACTTCTCATAAATCATTCTAATCTCTGGCATCAGGCCTTTAAGATGAAGGATTGCAACAGTATTAGCAAAAGATTCAAAATTTTCCATTGCAACCTGCATATTTTACAATTAACAACGTTTCTTGTAGCAGTGGTTTTAGTGTAGCCATACAGTGGCATAATTCACAGGTGGAATTAATTACCACATGTTATTATTATTTATTAATTTTACAATTAATTCCTAAATCAATAATGCATTAAAAGCTGGAAAAATAACACAGCATTGAAATGTGCATGACGAGCCATGTCCATAGTTCTTTTATCTTATCTTATTTTTATCCTATCTTCGACTCAATTATTTTCAGAGTGCTTTCAGTAATCTTGACTGTGAATGGAAAAACACTCTGGGACAGAGAGGAGGAATGCCCTTTGAAGTTCACAGACAAAATGGTCCAAGGACCAATAAAATGAAAGGAATTCTTGACACTACTTATGATTCTACATATTTCATTTTAGATACTTGAGCCAAGGTTAAATAAATTGGCAACCATAACGTGCTATTGCAGTGCTTTGCCTTGGCCTAATTAGTCAGGTGGGAAGTTACTGGGAAGGGAATGGGATATACATCTGTTTGCACAATGCTAATTCCTCTACTTAATGAGGTCCTGTGAGTACTGTGAAGCTGAACACAGGTCTGAAAATTAGCTTCTGAGACATTAGGCTCAGTCCACAGCTACTTCAGGCAATCACAGTGTGGAAAGTGATCTACAGTTTGATGACCGTAAGTTCTGCAGTGAAATTATCTAACCTTTCTTCTGTCGTTGGTCTGAGAAGGCTACTATCTCCTCTTAGAGATGTACTATCTTATAGCTTTGAAAACAATAAACTTTTTTTCGAGTTCCCAACCCTGATTTACTCTTGCTAAGTGTAAATTCACATAAAGTTTTCTGGTTGATTGGTTTGTTTTTGTTCTTTCCTAACAAATTTATTCTTTTACTTTGTGTTTACCTCAGGAAATGCATTTACAAGGCAAACTGAGCTCTCTCAGTCTCTTGAGTAGCTTTTCTCACCTTTTTTTTTTTTTTTTTTCCAGTTTGAATTTATCTTTCTCAAAACTAAATGATGAGAATATAATAGTTTTCTGAATAAGGTCAGTTTAGGACTTTATACCACGGTACTAATATTTTTTCCTTAAGAAAGAAAAAAGGAATATTTCCCAACATATGAGGGAAAAAAAAAAAAAAAACCACAAGATATGTTCTGGACAAATACAGATACATTTAGAATGAAATAAAAGAACATAAACAGAAATATCTCTGTTCTTAGGCTTTGGATCATATTTAGATTTTACTGTAGGTGCCATGCTTGTCTTGGTCCTTCATCTTTGTTCTTCAGAGCTCATGAAAGCTTCAGCAAGGTTCAATGGCTTTTAAATGTACTGTATGAAGGTCCTGATCTACTTATATAGATTTCTAGCTATTCTGTTTAATGTCAGTTTTAGTGTCAGTATAACTCCTCTAACAAGTTTCTGAATGCAAGCGGAATGCAAGCTTTTCTAAAGCAAGACAGCCAAGACTCCTTTGCCTGTTCCTGATCTGCCTGCACTCGAATCAGGAAGATCATGCTTAACATAGAACTGGGAGATACTCTTACATTGCTTTAAATGTTGATGTTCTGGTCTACTAAAAACAGCTCAAATGTGAGAACATATATTGATGCTGCTACAGTTTAGTGAGATTGTCAGCAGAGGAAAATGTAGTAGGCATGCAAAAAAGGCTGCTACAGTTTTTCAGGGCCTTTTCCAAATTAAAGTGAAGGCAGTTCAGCTACATAACAACTTTCTCTACCCTTAGCATTCAAATTACTTTAAGATTCATTAATTAATTTTAATTTAGTTGTCATATTTCAAATGATTTTGAACTCTGAGTAGGCAAGGAGTAAAATGTCAGGCCTCTCAACAACTGCCACAAATGGCGTGTCTCTGTAGACAATTTTCAGGACTGTAACTCCATCAGTGGGTTTTAATGCTCCTGATGCAGCCTTATTTCAGGGCTCTATCCACACTCCGCAGCAGAAGGGATGTAAGACTGCTATCATCTTTTCTCGTATTTCTGTCTTTTACAATTAAATTTGTAAGCCAACTCAGATTGTTGATGCCTTTCTTACTGACCCACCAAGTTTAGCAATGATGCTTTTACATTAGTGAAGCTCAATGTTTCTTTGTAGCATACATCTCTGGAAAAATCCAGAAGTGTCTTGAAATTTACAAAATCTCATTCAAGATTTGGATTCTAGGGAGCTGGTTCAGCTGCTTTGTAGATGCACTGGTGTTTTACTTGTGTAAGAAGGGTTTGGAGGAAGACTCTGCTTTCCTGCTATCAGAATACAGGCACTCTATCGATGACCAGACATAAAATGGTCTGAAATGTATTGACTAAAATAGTGGCTGTGTGTGTACCTCTTCCTTACAACAGCTTGACAGTGGGAGAAGTTTATTTCAGTATTTGACCCCAGGATATCTTTTTTAAGTTCTACTTCTGACTTTCTGTTTAGCTTCTGCTCATCTGTAGTAAATTATGTAATAAGGAGAGGGGACTAAGGAAAGCCTCAAGAGAGGCAGTTCTGCACAGTCTTTTTTTGGCTTAATTGACACATCTAATGCAACTGTTTGGTAGTCTTTCTAATTAAACTTTTCTTATGGTTTGAAAACAAATGCTTAATTCTGAGTTAATGATTGGTCATATCCATAACATATTTTCAGACAATTTTCTACCAATCCAGAATGTACCCTCAACAAATTTGCTGCTCTGCTGGAGAGGAGCTCTGTGGAGAAAAACCTGGATGTCCTGATGGACAAGTTGTCTATGGGTCAGCTATGTCACTGTGGCCAAGAAAGCCAATGGGGTTCATTATAGAGTATCACTAGCAGGTTGAAGGAAATGACCATCTCCCTCTACGCTGTCCTGTGTACACATCTGGAGTACTGTGACCAATTCTGGGCTCCTCAGCTTAAAAAGACTTTGAACTTCTAGTGAGAGTTCAGAGGAAGGCCACAAAGATGATGAGGGGCCTGGAGCATATCGCTTGTGAGATCTGGGACTGCTCAGCCTGGAGAAGAGAATGCTGGGGGGATGTTACCAGTGCTTATAAGTATCTAACAGGCAGGTGTCAAGTGGGTGGGATCAAGATCTTTTCCATGGTGTCCAGTGGCAGGGCACTGGGCACTAAGTGGAACATAAGAAGTTCCATATGTACATGAGAAGGAAAATCATCTTTATTGTGAGAGTGACAAAACACTGGAACAGGCTGCCTATATACATTGTGTATTCTCCTCTGGAGATATTCAGAATCCACCTGCATGCTTTTCTGTGTAACCTACTCCAGGGAACCTGCTTTAGCAAGAGGTTGGACTAGATGGTCTCCAGTGGTCCCTTCCTACCCCTGCAGTTTTGTGATTCTGTGAAATAGACATGTAGTTCTCCTGGGCTTGGAACAGGAAGATCTTGGAACAGGTGGATCAAGTTCAGATCTGTCATTAATTGGTCTATATGCAAAACTGATGTTAAGAGTGATTAATTAATACTGTCAGTCTGGAGATGTGACTATGCAGAGCACAAGCTGTCTGGGAACTGTTCTTTGGAATAAGCAGAGTCGGATGAAAAATTGTAACAGCAATGTCAGTAACCCTGCACTACAAATGTAGCATGTTAGTTCACCGATTAGAGTAACTAAGAGTATGAGGCCTATTACCAAGGGAATAGAAAGGTAGTAATGGCAAAAAGTAAATTAAGCTGCTGTGCATTTCCTGGGCCTCAGTAGAGTTGGAATACAGTCTTCATGAATACAAATTGAAACCATTTCTGTCAGCAGTTCTTTTCTTGTCTCAATCTCTATGGCACTGATTCCTGCCCCTTTTAAGGAAATGGCTGAAATACTAAAATCAGCAAAGGAGCTGGATTTTATTCCTTGAAAGAAAACATCTGCAAATCCTTTGGATATCACAATACTCTCTAATGTATATAAGATATAGATAGAGATTTTCAGAATCTATCCTATAGTAAATCTACTTTTTTTTTTTTAAATTCTTTTCAAGCTCTAATGTGGGAGTAGAATGATTCCTTTCTCTTATCTGCTTCTTGACATAGTTGAATGGCTGGATATAAGTTAGATCAGTCCAGTTTGCTGACAACCCCAGTAATGGATGTAAAGATGAGATCACGTTTGTGAGATATTTGTAATGTACAGGTTTTTAAACTGAACTTCATAAGCTGGAAATACTACTACTTTTTCTTGAATGTCAGGATCCTTCTTCTAAAGAAATATAAAATAATTTTGTTGTATTAAAATATTTTAGTAGCATTATACATTTTTACAAAAGCTATTAAGAACTCCTTGTTGGAAGATAAATTAATAAAATTCATTTAAGGAAAAAATGACTGCTACCTCAGCTTAATCTGAGCAGAATTCAGTAGCAGTAGTAACAGATGAATTGTCAGGATCATGGCTTGAACAACTAGAGAAAATCAGAATTAAGTGCTGTGTTCATGAAGAAGTGGCAATATATCTATTATATATATCCCAAACTACTTCTGCTAACTTCTTAAAAACAGCTCAATCTTACATTTTCTCAGGTACAGTAAATTATTTACTTGTTTTACAATCTATTTCTGAATCTTACTAGAATCATCAGTGAATTAGAGCAATGTAACTCCAATGTTACTAAAATGTGTATATCTCAAACTTTGCTTAAAAATCAGATGTAAGCACTTCCCACATTCTGAGTATCTGAATAAATCTATCAACAATACAGACTTCAACTACAATGATCATTTTTCCTTCAGTGCTAAAACACCAGGCAAAAATTTTTCCGTAGTTTTGTTTCTGGTGCAGAGAAAGGATAAAAACTTCAGAAATACATTTGGGCTTATCCTGTCACTTGTGATTTCACTGTTATGTAGTACTTAATTATTGTATTTAAAATTGGTGAAAGGTGAGATCAAGCAGTATTCTTTGAAGAGTGTTTCAGTTCAATATAATCAGCATTCACAGTGTTCTTTCTTAAAGATAGCACATGTTGGCTTATTCCTGCAGAAAAATGTTTCCTAATTATGCATTTCTATACACCTGCAGGAGCTTGCCTCGAATAAGTGAAATATATATTCAAATATATATATATGTCAACAAATATAAGATGGAAAAAGTTTTGAGTTATCAGAGTCGATAACAACGCTTCTTAATGGCTATAGGCAATGGCTAGCCACAAAATCCTTTATGGAAATGGTGCATATACAAATAACATCTGAAGTTAAATACAATGCAGACATCTGGCAAAGTCCAGGGAGGGGAAATAAGCTCCTCTTGGAAACCTTGAGACATTTGGAGCCTGGCAAAACCTGTTAGTGCTGAGCAATAAACAAATTTCTTTAGATTCATGACAGTGAACTGAATTTTTCCAGCAGTAAGAAAGGAGAAAGTCATATATTTGAAACATTTCTCTGAAAGTACATTATTCTCATGGAGCATTGATGAGCAAGAGTGCAGTCAGTAAGATGCCTCAGTGTCTCCCAGCTTTTTTTCAGTGCGTTGTTCACATTTTTATCAAGATTTGGCTATTAGAAGCAAATGAATCAAGCTGTGTGAATGACATTTCAATTTCTTAAAATTAATTGTAATAAAAACATATAACTGAAAATAACACTTGTAAAAGAACCATTGCTATATGTTGAAAAGAGGCAAATGGGAGGAATTTCAGCATGGTGTGAATACCCTAGAATAAAATATTTAGCTTTTGCAAGAATTTTGTCATACTGTGTCTCATGCTAAACATTTTCAGATACTGATGCTTATTGTCAGTGACTTCTGAAGGATCTGTATTTATTGATATGTAGGTAAGGCAAGAGTCTTAGAACTGTCTTAGAATTGTCTTAAAAGAATATTTTCACACCTTTATTTTATGGCAACTGGTCAAGATCAATTCTAATTTATGACCTATTTGTTTATTCAGATATTCAGTAGTGACTGAAATACTTTGCATGAGACTCATTTTCCAGGCAGTGAAACACACCACAAGTTATCAGTTCTGTGTCAGCTTTATTTGTTTATGGAAAAACTTGTACAATTTACTTAGTTGATTATCTCTAAGACAGGACCATTCTGACAGACCAATGTTCACTAGACCTCCTTGCCAATTTCAATATATATATATTAAAAACAAAACAAAACAAAACAAACTTCAGTTGCCTGGACAGGTTCAAAAGAACATGGGCATGACAGCCTGCTCTAGATTTCCCTGCTGGAGCAGGATTTGGACCAGGTGACCTCCAGATGTCCCTGCCAACCTCATCCATTCTGTGATAGTTGAAGTGAATCTGGGTAAAGCCTGAAGTCACCTTTCGAGGCTGCTTATGAAGTAAAGAAATGCAAAATTATTTAGCAGTGAGGGAGTCCATAGGATTCATAATCAAGTCTTCAGATATTAAAGTATTCATAATATAATTCAGAATTTAGGATTGATAATTTAGTACCTTCAAAAATCTTGCTTCATGCCTTTAATTTGGAGACTAAGAGTATTTTTTTAAAATAGATGATGGTTCCTCTGGCCTCATCATCCTGCCAAACTGTTTGGTCTCTCAGCTGTCTTGAATTCTAGTTAAAAGCAGAATATACTATAGAAGATGTCAGCAAGATCTCTAAAATCATTTTATGCAAATAAGGCTGTAAAAGATTTGCTATAATAATATATATATTAAGTGCTGATATTTAACACTAAGCTTAAAGCTACAGTTGTCTACTCTAGCTTATAAATAGTGCCAGCTGGTTTCCCATATATTTTTTTAAATTTTTATGGAAAGTTTTTAAAACTGTGTTCTTGCATGAAGCTACTTAGGGCACCAAGTTAACATGAAATTTGTCCCTTCTTCTGAAAAAGTGAAAAGACCAGGAAAATAACTTTTCTCAATTTTTTTTTTCCCCCTGGAAGTGTTCCTTCAGTGAGAAAAGGAAACCAAATACTGACTATAACTTTTCAAGTTTTATATTGGTGAGTATATCTTTTATTTCTGATAAAAATAAAGATAGCCTATTGATGAAATTTATCGGTATATGTATATATTCTAAATAAAATTTAGAAGCGAGAAACTTGAATCAAATAATTATAGGCTAATTTTCTTCTTAGTTCTATTGTCTAAATGCTATGTATGAGAAATCTAATTGAAAAATTAAGCAGTGATAGAAATTTGTTTATGCTCAGAAAACTGATCTTTGTAATGGGTTCCTTTTTGGTATTGTCTTTAATCAGGTAAGACATGATTTCCAAAAATTCCACTGTCTTCACAAAATATCTCTACGCAAAGAGAAAACAACACTGTAATTTTTAATGGCTTACTGCAGTGGAATTGCAGGACTTGCTATGAATTGCAAGGTCACATCCCGAATCAATGGTTGAGCATCATGTGAGAAGGCATGGCTAACCCAGGGAGCTCAGGTGCGAGCAATGTACCTGAGTGATCAGAAGGGCTGGATTCAGAATCCACCCCTCCTCACCCTCATTTAAGGGTTAGCAGCTGAGGGAGTAGCTTCTCTTTGAATTAAGATTACACTCTTCTCAACTATCACTGGTAAAAGCTTGATCAATGGAAGGGGTGAACCAATTTTTTTTTTTAATTCATTTTCTGTATTTTTCATGGATGTAGTAAAATATATGCACCAGAGAGGCTGAGTTTTACCTCTGCATAAGTTGGCAATGGTATCCAGGAGGATTAAAAATAAAGGAAATATGTAGTGTCTTTGTTTAAGGGTTAGCAGCTAAGGGAACGCCATCTCCCTGAAGAGAGATCCTGTTTCTTGTCTTAAGCTGTCACTTGTTGGAAGCGGTAAGCCAACTTTTCCTCTCTGTTATCAGCTTCATAATGCCTGTATCCCATTTGAAGGTGCTGTCATTGCCTTTTTTTGTCATACCCTTATGATATCTCTGGAGATAATTAGCATTACAATTGTATTAGCTTCTCAGCTGAGGAAAAATACGAGCAAAAAGTCAAATGCCTTAGCCATATATACATTTTGTTTGTTTGTTTGTTTTTCAGGATGGTGTAATTCTTTTTTTTTTTTTTTTTTTTTTTTTTTTTTCTTTTAATACAAACTTTCACCCAAGTCTTGGAGAGACTTCTTCAAAGCGTGTAAAAATTTATGTGTACTGACTCTCTGTGCACTCAGGAACTTATGCATGTTAGAGATTGCAAGCATTTATCTGTTGTTATTGCTAATTCTAACAGAGTCCTGACATATGGTGTTGCACTTGAGATTACTGACACCATGTTGCCTAAGTGCCAATTTTGTAGTTGTACAGGGAAAACTGCTAATGTGCTAGTGTTAAAGAGATATAAAATTGCTTTAAATGGATGGGTTGTTATCTAATGTGATTTCTTCAGTGTGATGCCTGGCCATGGATGGTGGCTAAACAGCATCTATGCTAAGTAGAAAAAGAACCTTTTTAGCAATATGTGTGGATGAAGCCACCACTTCCTTCAGGAAGTGGGATCAGACCTGTTAAAAAAACGAAACTGGCAGATTACATATTGCAGGTGTTATGACAGTTTCTAGTTGTAAAGCTGTTACAGAAATAAACCAAATTCTCAGTTGGACACAAAACTTTTTGCTTTCTTGTGCTCAGAATGGGAGAGCTGAACAGTAATTCCCAGGGCTGTGGAACATAATGAAACTCATTTAATTGGGTTAAAGATTATTGGAAGAGGATCTGCTTGTAATTTTTTTATTGACTACAGTGAAGTACTGGACTATTTTATAACAATATCTGGCAAACCGCTGTTTAAAGAATTAGTGGTCACATGTTGGTCACACAGATATGAATACATTTGTGTGGTGTAACAGCTTAAGATCTTACCTTTATAAGATGTCTTTCTTAGCAATGAAATAAAAGGAGAGAAACTGTCTTTTGACATGTAAAACAACTTTAACTAATCTTTTAATAAACAACTTAGTTCAACTTCTAAGATCTTCATTAAAAAAAAAAAAATCAAAAAAATCAATATTTCATATCATCTTGTAGTAAATCTTCCTGCAATCCACCTATGATATTATCATCTGACTGCTGAAAATATCAAGTTGTTTTTAAGTCTTGCTACTTTTCTTCCTACAAAAGATACTGGGGGGGGGGGGGGCGGGGAGACAGTTTAAAAACAAATAAATGAATGCATAATATTAAAAAGCAACAACAAGATTAAACATAAGAAATAAATAAGAGAGAGAACAACCAAAGAAGCAACTGAACACCGGGCAGTATTAAGGACTGAAATAGTTCTTTACAAGGTTGTCTAAAGAACAGAACAGCCTCCAGGAGAGATATTCGCTTTTCTTTTTTTTAAGTTAACAAGTACATTATTTAAATTCATCAAGATTTCTATTGCTCGTTGCAACTTTCAAAACACTTTTTACAGCAGACATGCTGTTTAGTAGTTCATGAGCTTGATTCCAAGTGCTTAATTATTCGTGTTACATTATTTCTGTATTTTATATATTTCTTTTGGGTATTCCCACTGGAAGATTGCCTTGACTTCGAGTAAGTTTTTATCTAAGATGTACACAAAAATGTTTCCTTGTAGATTTAAAGAAAAGTTACATTTAAAAATTAGTGCATTTTCCTTTTCAAATCAGGAAACATGGCTTATATAGACTGGTAGTAGTGAGATATTATTTGTTTTTTAGCTGTATTGGCTATTGTAGTTGCAGACAACTTTTGCTTAGTGCTCTCTTGTTACCTGTATATTTACAGAGTGAAGAGAGTCTTCTGAGGTGTCAAGTTCTACATCAACGTTTCTGCAATAATTGGCCAAACTTTAAAGAAAATACAGAAACTCTAATTTACAGTAGAAATATTGAGTTGATTGCCACAACTAAAATCCTCACATGTGATTGACTGACATCCTATGGAATTGGATAGAATGATGACTAGATTTAATAATAATAATACTGTGGAGTTTAGTTTAGACCTGCATTTTCTCCACAGGCAGTTGGTATTTGGAAAGGTAGAACTGTTGTAATAGAGTGAGTAATAAAATATATCCTGGGACAGCACATATGTTTCTCTGTGCATTGGATGCTTTACTTGCTGAGCTACATTGTTGTACAAGACATCATGGACTTGATTGCTCACATACATCTTAAATTTGTGTGAAATCTAACAGGTTTTATAAGAGCAGATATTCATCATAATGGCATGCATGCTTAAGGTATGCAGTATCTTCAATTTTAACAGTTTAAAAATATTGGAGATGCGCTAGAATATTCATCAGCAGTTTTTTTCTCTTTCGGGCAGTCCTTGTTATTTTCCCCTGCTTTTCAACTCTACAAACATTAATAAAACAGATGGGCATAAGATAGGCAGCCTTGTGAATGCTTTCCAGGTCATACAAGGTTTATTTTCTTGAATGCAGTGTTAGTGCATAGTGAATTTATAAGAGAGGCCAAAAAGAAATATATATTCAAGTTTCAATGTCTTACAGAAGATGTCCAGAATACTGATAGCTTTACAGTACTCAAAATAGGATGGTAAATAAAGTCTAAGTTTAGAAATCTGATTTTGGAAGAAAGTATTGGCACTTGAAATTCCAACAGGAATTTGGTTTCAGTGGTGAGGATACTTGGAGGGTAAAAGTAGAGCAGAAGTGGGAGGCAGCTGGGAAGGAGGGGCAAAGAGGGGAAAACTTAGTACTCTTGCCGTGTTTGTGTTAATGATGGAGATTGCTTTACTTGTTCTTCCATAACTGTGGGTCTACCATTAAAGTCAAACTCTAACCAAGAACTTGGCCAAATGTTGAGTGTCTTCAGACCTAGATGGTCAGAAGTAGTTGCAGTAGTCCTTGACTTGAGAAAAATTCAACTGGGAAAAAAGATAAGAATGTGAATTTTTTGTCTTTGTACGTTAGCTAATATGATTTAATAACAGTAAGATGAATACTAGAAACCACATGGTGAAATACTTGTGAAAGTTCTTATGTTAGGAATTTTTGAAGTAGGAGAATAACTTGACACCTTCTTCCATTAAACTATGAAGTTTATATGGAACAATAAGTTGTACTATGCGTGTTCTAGATATAAATCAATGCTTGGATGCAATTAACTAGTCAGCCACTTGCACTGTGGAAGCAAGTCATCTACCTTGTGCATCCATCTAACTATGAAGAAGAATGCTTCTATGGAGTACAAATAAACACAGAGTTGAAGAGGACATAAATGCACTCAATTTTGTTGCAGGAGTTAGTGAAGCCTTAGTCCAGTGCAAATTACCTTCTTTTTCCTTTACATTTTTTTGGTTGTTCAGATATTTTGCTACATAAATACAACAAATTGTAGATTTAGCTTTTTCTAGTTATATGGTACAAAGTCTCAAATCTCTGGAATTTGTAATTTTAGACTCAAACCTGATCTTCTGGTCTGAACATTTTCTCATTGCCTCTTATTAAGGAACAGTTTTTCTAAAGGAAAATTGAGATAATTGGATAGATTCAAGATAGAGTTAGAAAATGTGAACAACTTCTTGAAAATAAATCTTTTAGAAAATCTTATGTTCTAAGAATAAAGATATGGATGCCTGGCTTTGTCAAGTCTGATTTGCGAAACCTTGCTTTTTTTAAATAAAAAAAAAGTTCTTCTGTACCATCATTCAGTGTGCTATTGCACCTCTGTGAAGTTAGTAATTTCACAATAATCAGATTTAACTGCTCAATAAGCTCAGAGGTAAAACCTGAAATTGTAAACCCTCACCTGTATCTTGCATATTACAATCCCAAGTGTCAATTAGGTAACATTAAAAAAAAGTCAAGAGTCAATAGTAAAAAAAGAAGAAAAAAAAAAAAAAAGTCCTTTGGGGTTCCATATCTAATGTACGTTTTGTTCCCTCTACTTTCAAATGTGAATGGATTGTTGTCTTCTATGTTAATAAGAATATTAAGAAGTTTTTGAATACTTGATTATTCCTGCACTGTTTTAATTTATGCATTGTTCTTGCCTTTTTTTTCCTTAGCCTTTTCAGTGTGTTGGTATTTTCCTTAAAACCTTCTGTCTACCCTACAGCACTTCTAGTGGCAGATCTGTTTTCCTAAATCAGCTTGAGAGAAGCCAACACTCATAAAGTAAATATATGTTGATTTCTGCACCATTCTGACATGTAATGGAAAGTCAAAATAAAAACCACAACGAAATTCTGCTGCGGTTCATACCCTGTACACTCTGTGGATATGCAATATTTCTTAAAGAACAGAATATCATTCTGATTTTAATGTTTCTCTTTTGTTTGTTTGTTGTTTTTTTCTGCTTGTGAAATAAGATGGTAATGAAATGAAACACAACTAGGTTCCAGTCCTGAATTCTCTTCTCGCTTTTTCATGAAGGCAAAGCTTTCACTGACGTCAGTGACAGTTTTGCCTGAGTCAGAATTGCAGGATTGGGCTGATAGTGTCCGACTTAATGAATTTCAAAGACAATTCATTTCATGACCAGACAGATCATTTTGGAGCTTCTTTTCCAGCCAGTGGAAATGCGTCCTGTGATCACACTTTTGTCATCTTTTTGTTTTTTTTATTTCCTTAAAGCTTTTCTTTTGTACTTTTTTTTTTCCCTAGGAGATGACATTCTAACAAATGAACAATGTTTTAATCAAAAGGATAGCAATGAGATTAATATAAGAATGTTGTACTGAAAGATACATTAATATTTTAGTAGTGTGTGATTGTTTGTCTGTTTCCAGTACAGCTGAAAGGTTTTGTAGCAATATCTTTTTGTTGAAGCTTGAACTGCTACTTGGTAACTAGGAAACTGGTTTAATTAAAGAAAAAGCCTAACATTTAGATAACTTTTGTTTTTGGAAGTAATAAATGCAACCAGGGCAAACCAGCAGTCAGGCTTTAGCCTGTGAGATGGTGAACAGAAAAATACTTTTTCAGTAGTATTTGTCATAATGAACAGAATTTGTTATTATACGTTTGCTAGTGTGGTGGGTTTTTTGCTTGTTTCTAAGCCTATAGACATCGTTTGCATGTGAAATTCTTTATAAGGCTTTGCAAATATCTTTACCTAAATTTGTCCTTTTCTGAAGTTAGGCTACTCATTCACAACAGCTTCTTAGCCACAGGCTGCTTCACAGATTGTACTGCCAACTTGTATGCAGTTAGGGACTTGTTTGGGCATGAGCTGTAATGGTAGAACTCTTGTTCACACAGTTCCATATGTGAACAGCACAGAAAAACAGTGATTTTTATCTTTATTTAAACAGCTACAAACAGTAATTTAATAAAATGATTTTCCCATTCAAGTTTCCCTTCCGCTTGGGAAGAGTGACAGGGGAGAACTATATATGCGCTAGCTGCATTGGATCAGAATTACATAGGAGTGGGTGGTTGGGGAAATTTCCCTTTATGGAGCTGTCTTCACAGATTTATTGGCCTACTAATTTAAAACCAACAGACCTAACACTTAAAAGAAAAGGAAAAAGAGCAAGAGAGTTAGAAGCAGAGTTAGAAGCGTCTGGACTAATGGCCTGTGGTTAGTTCTCTTGATATTTTATCTAGAAGAGGAAGTATACAGCAAAAAGCAGCAAGCTGAAACAGTGGGGCTGCTCTGTTCCTGCTGTGAGATGAGGTAGAATTCTCAGCTCTCTGATCTTGGTGGTTATATTTTGTTTGGGAGCAAGTATTTTGAATAACAGGAAAATGAGATGTCAGTTTATACCACCAAGTTAATATGAAATTCAGCCCTATCATTAAGTGGTTGTTGCTAAGATACCAGTAATTATCTTCCAGCCAAAACCAAAATATTATTTTTTCTTTAAATAAAACACAAAACAACCAAGAGTTATTTTGATTGTTGTTTCTTAAGCATATTAATCTTAAATAAAAGTTGTTTTTTTTTTCTGTGACTGATGAGCTTTGTAAGATGCTGATGTTTCTTCTGTCCCCAAGGAGGGTGGGGAATGCTTTTTGCTCTCAGTAGAGTGTGAAGTTATATAGGATATATATGAAATTATGGCAGTATTGGTGAGATGACCAAACGATGACCTAAGCACAAAGACATGTGGAAGCAGAAAGAAAAAAGAGAAAACCATAAGTGTTTTTCAGGTAGAGAAGTTGGTGGAAGATCTCATTTTTTATGTTGCTTTCATATAGTGCAGAAGGGAATGGTGATGAGTCAAAAAATGAATCTTACGTATTTTGTATCTTGTTGTTAGGACTGTTAGAATTAAATAGAACATATTTCTAAACAAACTAATAAGCAAGTTAGAGGATGCTTACTCCTGAAAATAAAGTTAGTTTTGCAATGTGATTCCTACAAGCAACTTTATCCATGCTGAAGCCCTTCATGCTTTCATTGCTTGTAGCAGTGCTCATGTGCCTACCATACTCAACAAAGAGAAGTAATGATGAGAGAAATGGTTTCTTACCAACTACTAACATGACTTTTCTGATTAGATAAATACATTTCTTCTTCTTGAAAACTGGTTCTGGAGCTATTTATGGAATCATTAAGTTATGCACTGTAGTAAAAGCGGAAAGACATAAATGTGTTCCTTTTTGCTTTTATCCAGATTCGTCAAAATAATCTGAAGTGACTAGCAACAGCACAGTGAACTTCATTGTAATATGGGTTATTAAATGCAGCTTGCATGTCAGTCTGACAATGTCATATTCTTTCCGCATTGTCTTTGACCTGATTTGCTACAAGGCTAGGTCAAAGCTCTTACTGGAGGAGAATAAGCAGTTCTATTGCTTGCTCTGAAGCAGATTAAAGATGGAAATATTTGCCACCAGGTCTTTTTCCATCCAAATGCTGTGAATACACAAAAAGAGAAGCAAATTCCATTTTAGGTGGTGTCTAGCTAGCTACTGAAAAATATTCCTTACAAACTGTCAAAATCCAAAGTAGTTTCTCAGGACTGTTACAAACTAAATCAGTAGAACTTGTTGCAATTCTTCCTTGGTGTGTAGTCCTATGTAATAAATGGAGACTGTGCATCTTCATAAAATGATACATAGCTGACAGCCACATACATCATCTACTAAATCACTGTGAAGTTCTGTATTGAGCAGCAGCATTCTGCCAGTACTTTGCTTTTTAAGGATAAGAGCATCTTCCAGGAAAATAAGCTTGTAGAATTTGGGGAGTGTTCTGTACATGAGGAAAAATTAAAACTTGTAGCTGATATTTAGGCTTTTACTGTATATTGAGTGCTGAAGTGCTGTGCAGATATATAGCAGTATATTTTTGTGTAGAAGTTGGTGTAAGTATAATTTTACTCGGTCAGCTTTTTGTTTCTGCCCTAAAAGTTACACTGGAGTGTGTAAGTGCATGAGGTGGAGAAAACAATTCCTTTCCATTTAAGCCACAAGCGAAAAGGAAAGTTCAACAAGAAATATGTTGTATGATCAGATGTGTGTAATAGCGTGGTGAGTCGTGGCTTAATCATATCTTAGTAGCTAATTATTCAGTTGGTTTTAGTAGATCTTCTTAAAACTTCCTGATTAATAATTGAAGTTGAGGTAAATTTATGTTCCCAGTTACAATCCTGTTTGAGTCTTCTGAGTGGTCAGTGATTAGACAAATGTTTGAAAAGTTCTGCTTTTTAAACACTGTTAGGGTTGGGGATAGAGGTGGTTTTGGGGGAGGATTCTACTTTCAGAATGTTGGGAACATGATGGCAGAGTGGGTCAGATCCAGAAAGTATGTGTAGGTCCCTTCAGATGGAACTTGTGACCTGCAAAATTCACCTACTTCTGTTGGCATCTGACTCTAAAATTGTCCAGTGATCTTAGGTAAATATAGATAAATGGTTAATCTTGGAGGTTGGCAGCCCTGATTTTGGGTGATGAAGGGAAAATGAGTGCAAGCTTATGATGATCTCATTTCCAGTGGATAACATACTCCCTCTTCAACAAAGTAAAACATTCAGGAGGTAGGAAGCCAAAACACCTGTGGGCAGGCACTTGTAGCATGTTACTAGCTTTGAATTAGAGCCAATGTAATTCAGAGTAAGATTTGATTTGGAAAGAGTCATAGACTTTATATGCATCTTGAAAAATGACTGCTGCATAAGTTTAAAAGGCTCATGGGTTTACTTGCATTTAAAAATCTGAAAATGTGTGTTACTTAAGGGAAAGCTGGGCCAGATCTCAGCATCTGCTGTTTGGGATACTAGAGATGTAACAGGTATTCCAGTAAGAGTGTATTTGTGTTTTTTGTTGCTTTCTTTTTAATTGAACTAGTTCAAGTAAAACAGGTTTTGGCATTTTATAGCAATGCATGTATCATTCTAATGAAAAATATTTTCAGTTGGCAGTAGGTATTCTACTGTTTTGCTGAAACATACTGATGCAGCTTGATTGCAGGGTTCAGATGTTGTTTGCCTGTGTTAAAAGCTAGAAAAAAATAAATCAGACTACGGAATTGCTAGCAGCATTTTGGAAAAAGATTTTAAAAGTAAGGATATGAGGATTTAAGTAAGGATCATATATTCATCTTTGATTTAATTAAAGCATTTTTCCTTCAGTAGACACTTAACATTATGAACTTATGTATTACTTATCAGAACCTTCCATGAGAAACTGAAATTTCAGAAAATATAGTATGTTAATTGTTACAGAATAATGCTAAAATTTGGCACCTTGGGTCAAGAATAGAATAATTCAAAACTATTGCATGTTCTATTACATGTATAACAAATAAAAAACTGAGTTTAATATACAGTGTCAAGATGATGAAACTAATAAATACATTTATCTTATACTGAGTTTTATTTGGCCATTCAAAAGCTAAAGTAAGAAGATTAGACATCACTGTAGTTAGTTATGCTATATGTTGTATGCAAATATAAACTTGTAGAAAATTGATAGTTATCTAATGTTTTAACTAAGAACAACAAAACTTGTGGAAAAAAAAAAAGATGGCACTTGTTCTCCATTTTACATGGTCTGTTCTGACTTAAAACTTTTTTTTTTCATTGTAACTGCAGGAGATTAACTCCATGGAATTTAGAATTAATAAGTATTTACAATGGTACATAAGATAGAGTAGGTTTTAGCATGAACACTTTTGAGACTTTAAAAGACTCACTTTTGGTTTGGGCTGTTGTATTTGCAAGAAATATGTGCAGGTATTTTATGAATGTTTGGTCTTATTTCCTAACATACACCTTATTTCAAAATTGTACTATTTACAAAGAAAACATTACTCTCACTATTCAGAGCAAAACTGATTTAATATCTGATGTAAGTTTCATGTCTGCTCATGCTTATTTGTTAAGTAGAAATCTATAAATAAGAAGGTGTAAATAAGATTTTTTGCCAGTCCTTCTTTCTGGCAGGAGTTCCTTGGGAGCTTTTTTAAAGCTTCCTTCGTACTAATGGTTAGTTATGATGCTACTGAAGATGGGACTTGTGGCAGACTGAATGTTGCCTTGGGTCTATATTATCTGTTTCCTTTTGCCATGTCATTGCTCAATCTGTCTGTTCTGTTGTTACTGCAGAGTATCCTCCTTTTCTTTCTTTCTTTTTTTTTTCTTTTGCTTATATAGAATCACCACCCGAGGGTATATCTCAGAAATGGAGTGACCACATTTGGCAGCAGTAATAATAACCTGAAACAATGCATGTCAAAGGCTCTGTACCCTGGCAGCATGCATAGGGTGAGGCAGCATTAATGAGCGGGTGCTCCAGTGATTGCACATGGTCCTACAAAGTTAAAAGTTTATCCTTCTTTTATACTGAATATTAAGAACCAAAGCATGTGTCCAGTTTAACTAAACTCCCTGCATTTAATTCTGAGACACTTATGTATGTGTATTTCAAACACTGATCTCATTTTCATTTACTCAGGGACTGAGTCTTATGAGCAGGGGATGAGCTCACAAGGATGGTGTCCTTAAGTGCTAGTTAAGATTTGTTTAAAAGGCAAGGCCCCTTGAGATTAACATTTCCAGTCACCTTTTCTGCTGTGAGATTAAGGAAATATTTTTCTTCCTAATCTTGCAGGATGGTAATCTTGAGATCTGTAAACTTACAAATAGAAGATTGTCCTTTAATAATATATTAATAACTTAATAATATTTGGATATTTCACTTGTTGTATAAATCCTGTCTGTGTATATCTTAAATGAAAACCAAGAGCATCATTTATGGGAAAGGACTTCAGTGTCTTTCTTTGTAATCTGATTTATTACTTTGAAGGGAAAGGAACAGTAGAATTCTGCCCAACATCTTGTAGTCTCTTGCCTTGGAACATGCATGGAACAAGAACAGCCAGGAAAAAATTCTACCTTGCCTTGTTGTTAGGTAGTTTGAGCTTGGAGACTAGAATTTACAGTACAATGAAAAAAGCTATGCCTTTCTTTCCTATTTCCTGTGAAATTCAATGGAAAATAAATTCTGCCCAATTTTGTTGGCACAGGTAGTATTGTCATGCAATGTTATTTTGTAACACACTCAAATTCTTTTATGCATTTGAAAATAATTTTTTTAGTCTACCTTCAGAAATTTCAAATAAAAAATGCTTATTCTGGAAAATGAGCAAGAAATCTTATCCTCTGGTAAGAAAGACATGCTGACATGTCAGTCTGTTCAGAAAGATGTGAAATTTAAGCAGTAGCTTTCTTTTCTGGAACACTTTGATACTGACAGAGCACTGATGCATCAAAAAAATTTAAACTGAGCTGAGAAATATTGAACATAAAGGATCATGTAGCCCTGTGGGTTCCTCCATTTGTAGAGCAAATCTGATTGCTTTTCTAGTCTCAAAGATTTATTCAGTGAAACAAAAATAAATCTGAAAAAGAGTTGAGTACAGAAATTCATTTTGATGGCAGACTTCACCTAAAATGTTTCTCCTTAATTATCAGTAAGAGAATAAGTACTTCATGAACTTCACTGCCAAATGTAATCTATTGTTTAGAAAAGAAAGTGTGTGAGTTCCTATGATATTCGAACAGGAATTTTAACATTATCAAATTGAAGTTTGCAAATGTAAATATTGTCGTAGCAAAATGTAAGACTTTTGTCCTATTTGCAAGTCACGCCCCTTGTCAAACGAAGCACATCTAGCGCAGAAAAATTATGTTCTCAAGAGTAAGAGAATCATTTTACATCTGTGGTCTGACCCAGTCAGATAGATCTCAAATTCAAACCTGTCTTGCGTATGTGTAATTTTTTGCAAAAAAAGAAATCAGGGCACGGTGAGCACGTCTTAGGGACTGAAGCATCAATTTTATTGATGTAATACACATAAAAGTTCAATGAAAATCGGTTATCTTGAGTATTTCTTACTGGTAAAGGCACATGACAATCCAAACACTACTAAAACCGTTAAGTCTATTATATTGCACTAACTGAACAATTATTTAGTAGCTAAAAGTTCTAAAACGTGTAGTTAAAAACCGCTGTGTCACAAGGGATTAGTTGATGCGTGTTTACTGATGGACTACTCTATTAGTCTGGATGGCAGATCTTAAGAAAGGGAGATGGAATTGCATGAAGCTTGTGTAATGGATCGCTTTGAGTTAATTGTCTGAGAAGTAAGGGGTTACTAAAGTACAAAATCCACCTTGTGATCAAGTCTGCTATATGATAGCAGATATGACCTCGGGAGGGGAGGACAGGAGGAATAGATGAGAAATCAGTGTGGTTTATATAAAAAATAATTGAGAAGTGTACAACGCAAAAAGTGACTCTTTTAAAACAGCCAAGAGTATTTAAGTGCTACTGTCCTTCTCAGTGCCTTAGGATAATTCCATGTGACAGCAAAAGTAAGTGGTAAAATATTGTTCAGCTTGTTTCATGACTCCATGATCTAGTAGCATAGTCTTCAGATTTTTTTTTGGTGTGTATCAGACATGCTGCATTAGCATAGCAAAAGCCCTAAGTGGTATGCAAGCATAAAATTTAGACTGTAATAAGAAAGGAGTTGAAGATGTAATTTAACCAGACAGTTGTTACCTATGTTATGTAAGATATGAAGATAAATTTCGGAAGTTAGATCTGAAAATACAGAAGAAAATCTTGCCAGACATGACAACTTGTTCTAAATGTTTCTCCATCACATTCAAAATAACAACAACAACAAAAAAACCTTCCTACTGACTAGTCAAATCCACTTTTATTCCTGGTTCAGTTATGTCCCATATAATTCATTCAAGAATGTGCAAATTCTGGTGTTGCTTAATTTTGAAAATGAGTTATAGAAATCAAGATTTGCATACTTGAGAGATTTTTCTGTTTATTCAATAAATTGCTAAAATTAATATTTCAGGACTAATGAATTTTAATTGTAGTATTTATGTACTACTTAGTCTTACTTCCAGCATTCCCTTCTCCCCTGGAAAATAAGAAATCACCTGGAGTAATTGCCTGAAGAGTGTAACTGAAAATTCATTCCTAAATAACACTGTGCTTCTCTGAAACAAGTTCTGTCTTGCGTTTTGCTCTAAGATTTGCTGTGTATGTTCATCTCTTAGCTGCAAGTCTTTCTGTAATGCTAATAAGACTTTTTTTTTTTCTCTGATATTTGCTATGCATAACTGAGTGTTCAGGTTTTTGTTGACTCAGAATTTGGTAGTTTACAAGGAAGAATATGATGAGTACTGGACTTGGTAGTAATTGTTCTTTGTACTAGAAATGAGGTACTGCTGGATTAAAATGGCTTTTGTTAGTTTTTGATAGTTTCCAAGAAAATTCCTTTTTGTATTCACTTCTGGGCTCTACATACTGTTGAGAACTGGTAAAGAAACTAGCAGGTTTCATATCAACATACAAGTTAGTTTGGAACATGGTAAAATGCTGCTTTTTTTTTTTTTTTTTTTTTTTTTTTTTTACAGTTTCTATTCATTGAACTTACTGAATCAAATTTGTAAAAGATTAGTCTGAAAATACAAAGAATTTTGGAAAGCACCAGTGAAATTGGTAATTTGTTAGTTGCGGTGGCATCCTTTTATTCTACGTACAAGAGGTACTATGAGGTGGAATGAACACAGTGAAGAGTGCAATATTGAGGAGAAGTTTCTGCATGGGTAAGTTGAGTCTGAAAGTTCCTAACAAATGGGTTTTCAGTACCCCTCTGAAGAATTCAAAGGCTGATTCAAGGATTTTGAGGTAAAAATTATTTCTATATGATTCTCTCAAATGAACTGCTGGAACTATGAATAACGTGGCTGCTTTTATTTGACTATCTAAAATGAATAGGGATGATGGCCTGAAATGGACAAGGAAGATTATGGAGATATTAATGAGGAGCAGCTATGGACCTCATGTTTTTGTGAGGTTAACAAATATAGAAAGTATAAGCAAAAAGCAGCTGAAAGACTGAGGCTATGAGAGAGAGAGCAAGCTAGAAAGAACTTGAGTGGGAAGGGAAATAAATGATTACGAAGGGATGTGGATACTAGCACTGGAGAGCAGCTGGAGCACCCAGAGGATGTAGACAGAGGATGTTGCAGGGCTAGCAGCAAGGAAGCCTAAGTGTACTGAAAACACAAGGAGCCAATGTATTTGTGACTAGTTTGGGACGTGTCTGCAAGCAAGTGGAAGAATGGGAAATAATTTATGCTGTGAATAGACATTTGTGCTCTGTGTTCTGTCACACAACCATTACAATTTTACTTACTCTTTCGTTTACAGATAAATGCCTATGTTTTTTAAGGTAAACAGCTGTTATGGCAAGTCTTTGCAAATGATTTGCATCACTGAATACACTGTCAGTGATCAGAGAGAAATGGCCTAAGCCTCTACATTTCTTTAGTTGGCACTTTCAGTATTTTTAGCTACTTTATGAATATTAATATGCAATAATTGTGTTTCCAGAGTTAATATAGATACTTCTGTGACGAGAGAACTTACTTATAATGCTTCATAGATGAATTCAATATATTGGATATTTTCATTAGTGTCTTTAGATGTAACTTATAGGCAGTAAATTATTAAATCTGGAATAATACAGTGGCAGAATAATAAGATGCTGCTAGATGGCTTTTTGGATTAAAATATCTCTTTCTGTGTATTGCATAATATGTACAAAAACAGAAACCAGTATCTGGTTTATTTAGACAGAAAGCAGCTTCTCACAGCTTTGTACTAAATTATTCCTTTCTAAAATATAAAGACAGTGGTTGGAAGGTCTATAAAGTGTCAAAACTACTACTATTTTATTTTCTTGAAAGATTTTATTGATTGAATGTAGAAATGTTCTTTTGTTCTTGTGGCTTGTTTGTGACATTTAAGAGGAAGATATTTTTTTCCCATTATTATTCAAATGATAATAACATTTCCATGTCTATCTCTGAGCCCAATCTATGAAGTTGCAAAAGGTAAAAATTAGAAGAAAAAGTTTTCTGAGGAAACTGTTGTGTATTATTCTATAGTCTGACAGTTATATGGATGTATTACTAGTATTGTTGCTTTACAGTAAAAGTAGTTGTTATTTAAATCAGGGTTTATACCATTCAGTCCTTCCTGGAGCATTTCCTTAGACTGTCTTAAAGGGCATATTTTAGACATGACCACAGATTAAAGACTGTAGAGCTGGAGAGATGTCAGCAGTAGGAAATTACCATAAATATGTTAGAGCTCAGTGCGGATGTGTGAGTCAAGATGATTAGCTTCTTTCATTTACATTGAGTTTCTAAGTAAATATGTGCTTTTTTTCTAGGTCTTGATTTTTATTTTTAAGTTTTAGAAAAACTGCTATTTTTCTTTCACTTGAATGTTTCAACTTTTGGAGGGTGATATTTCTTTTCAACACATAGTTGTTTTTTTTTTGTTTTTTGGGGGTTTTTGTTTGTTTGTTTGTTTTTTTTAGCATAAGTCACGATTAACTCAACTAATTCATGAATGATCTTAGATTCATTAGATGTTGAACCCGAAATAAAACTCACAGCCATCTGGGAAAAGCTTTTACCATAGATTTGAAGAACTTATATTAACTTTTAATTTTCCCAGAAATGTATAATATAAAGATTAAGAACAAGTTGTACAGTAGCTGAACAATTTTCTTTATTAATTGCAGTAGTAGTTGTTAAACATTCAGGATGTGTTTGAAATTTTTGTATCTTGGGTCTAAGCTAACATGAATTAGAGGTTTAAATCATGGCAGTAAATAAGCCTATTTTGTTTGATTACCCAAGGAATTGTTCTAATTATCAAGCTGTCAAGTACTCTGAACATTATCTCTCCCTAGTCTTTTTTTTTCTCCTCAATCCTATTGTAGCCTTCATTAAATTCTTTAAAATTGGAGAGAGGTGAAGAAAGAAGATACTCTATGCTGATGTGTTGAGCTTCTTGCAGAATTGTAGACTCTAGAACTTTGACTTGTGACCTGTGTGCCTCAGCCAGTAATAGATTTGTTGAAGAGAAAGATAAATGTATAAACATATTCTCAAATGATCAAGAAACCAACCAAACAAACAAACAAAAAAATAAACAACAACAAAAAAACCACCCTTGTTTCTTGAAAGAGAAATATTTCAGGGAAATAGTTTTGCTTTGTTTTGTTTTTCCCAGTTGTACTGATTGTAGAATGGGTTCTCTGATCCAGGAAGAATTCTGTTGCTACAACGAATGTTACAGATTTACCTTTCTAAATAATATTATCATAAAAAGCTTTTTGGAAGAAAGGTGCTGCACTCATACTAAACACAGTGTGTTAATAAGACCTGGGAAGAAACCAAATAGCTGTGGGAAGTGGATGAGTTCTCAAATCTGTACTGTAGCAGTGGAAACATTCTTCTCTGCTGACTGGGAAAATTTTATCCATTGAAAATACTTGGAAGTGAGAAATATGTGCTTTTTGGGCTGTGTCACTGCATTCACACAGGAGATCCTGTATTTTAGCTTATTTAATATTATTATGGGCTTGCTATGATATGATGAGACTATGAAAAAAAAATCTGATCAAGGCATGAAAAAAAAAAAATTAATACCCTTATTTAGAAAGAACTGCAAACACTGTATCTTATTCTGTAAAAATGCTCACCTTTCTGACTCTAGACACTCAATGTAGAGGCAGCAGTCCTCTATAGACAAGGACAAATGTGACCGTTTCCCATATCTGAAATATTTTGTTTTACTGAACCCAATAATTGAGCCTCATAAGTGAGGATTAAGAAATTATCTTGGTTATATTGGCTATTCTATTCATGATTGGAACAGCTAAAAGTTAAAAGAAAATCTAAACTCCTTTAAGAAAGTTTTTTTGTTCACTTTTTTTTCTTGTTTGATCCTTAATTTTTTTATTTTTTTTTTTTAACTTTCACTGCTGGGAATCTCATGCTATCTTGGGCACTTGTATGCTGGTAGTTAAGCAATGTTTATTGAACATTTTTAAACTTCAAAAACAAAATTAATTTATCTTAAGGCTATAACTATATTTAATATTTACCATAGTATAAAAAAATTGTTGTCTGAGCCCTGAAAATGATGACTTCCAGCTTATTATGCAGATCATATCACAGAGTTACAATAGTCCCAACCAGTTAAAGGAATTTAAGGAGTGAAAATACAGCTTTACAAGTCAAAAATTCTCATAATGGTACTTAGCTCTAGTTGACAAAATCTTCGTGCTTTCTGTAAAGCTCTAAGATTAAAAAAAATTCCATTAGTCTTCAGAAATCTGATGCTATGGTACTTAATTATTAATAATTAATATTGGAGTGTATGGCACTGTTCTGAGTAGGAGACTCCAAGAGTAACTTTAAAGATTACCTTTACTTTAACCAAATTTTAAGTGCAATATTAACATGACTAACAATTTGCTTTTCATTTTGTTTTTCAAATGTTCCACTATGAAAAATGCCTGCATTTTCACTTTTAAGATTGCAAAAAATCAGCTATCTAATATGAGAGGTACATGAGGATAGAGTTCTTGTGAACAGTTTCATCACTCCTCTTGATGCTGAAGTCTCTAAAACTATTATGGTCTGTTTGGGAAATGCAACCTGGTAGTTCCTTCTAAACCTAGTACCAACAACATTTATAAACAAGGCTCTAGGGATTGCTATTAGTAGAGGATTTTCTTTCCAGGCTTTAAAACAGTGTCAACTTCAGTGCTTAGGATTTTAAATTCTTGATGCTGTGGAAAAAAAAAGTCTGAATCTCAAAAAGCTTCTGGAGATGCCATTTGAAGAAGAAATTCAGCCTTATTCATATACACGTTTTTTTTTAATTTTATTTTTATTTATTTTTTTATATACACTTTTTTTTTGTTAACAAAACAGTGTAAACATAATATAAAACAAATAAAAGTAACATTACCTCCAGATTCTTGAAAATACTTTTGTGGTAGAATAACTCTCAATTTTGAATTTATGCTAATTACCTTTATCTGAGGGGGGAAAAAAATCTCAGTATCTTGAAATCTTCTAGAGGCTTTTTTACTTTTTTTTCTTACTTGTAAACCTGCAGCAAAGTGTCTGTACTTTATCCTCATATTCAATACAATCTGTTTCTGATATGTACTTTAAATTGTTATCTAGGTGTTACTTAACTTAGCTTTACAAAACCTTGATTTCATACTACTTATGTTCAGGCTTAAAAGGGATAAAGCAGAATATGTACTTAGATCTTGGTGTGATTGAATTTAGTTTGTTGAATACTGGCACCTATTGTTTGTGATCATTTTTTCTAGCATGTGGTAAATAAAACAATCCAAATCTGTATTTTTTTCACTTAATCTCTTCCTAGAAGTCCACACAATATTTGAACTGTCATATGAGAGTGTAATATTTTGCTTTTAATGAAATATGCTACTGAGAATCTGTCTGTAATTAGCAATGTGTTTTTTTTCTCACTTTTTTTTTTTCTTTATAAAAAGTTATTTCCTTTCTGATGTCCATTCTTTGCCATTGCTTTTGGCAAAGTCAGCTTCCTTCACTAAATCATCTTCCTCATATTTGACAGCCAACAATGACAACTGAACCTATTTGGTTAATCCCCTATAGTTCAGTTGTAGACAAAATGTCCTAGGGCAGCAGGAGGGGAGTCAGAATTTGACTTTGCTTGTCTGGTATCACTGAAGAGTTACAATAAAGAACTGAAACCATGTGAAACCAACAAAAGCACTTGCTGGAAAGAAGTCATTTCTTATCTACGTATGCTACATAAACTATATACAGGATGTCTCCTATGGAAAGAGATGTTCATAGGTCCAGATTCTACAATAAACCCTTTATGTCTCATGCATCTTATCTGACAAGTGAAGGTTAATCTGCACTGTGTTATCTATTACATAAAAGTGACAGCATTTGAAGAAATTGGGAATATTGTAATTAAATTCTTGAAAATTTAAAATGCTGCAGTTCATTCGGTGCTGGGTCCGGTCTTGCACAAGATCTTCATCAATGACCTTGATGAGGGGATAGTGGCCACCCTCAGCAAGTTTGCTGATGGTATGAAGTTGGGAGGATTGGCTGACACGCCTGAAGGCCGTGCTGCCATTCAGCGAGACCTGGACAGGCTGGAGAGCTGGGCAGTAAGAAACCGGATGAGGTTTAACAAAAGCAAGTGTAGAGTCTTGCATCTGGGGAGGAATAATTGCATGCACTGGTACAGGTTGGGGGATGACCTGCTGGAGAGGAGCTCTGCAGAGAGGGACCTGGGTGTCCTGGTGGATGACAGGTTGGCCATGAGCCAGCAGTGTGCCCTTGTGGCCAAGAGGGCCCATGGCATCCTGGGATGCATTAAAAAGAGCGTGGCCAGCAGGTCGAGGGAGGTGATCTTCCCCCTCTACTCCGCCCTGGTAAGGCCTCATCTGGAGTACTGTGTCCAGTTCTGGGCTCCTCAGTACAAAAAAAGACAGGGATCTCTTGGAAAGAGTCCAGCAGAGGGCCACAGAGATGGTGAAGGGTCTGGAGCATCTCTCCTATGAAGAAAGGCTGAGTGAACTGGGTCTGTTTAGCCTTGAGAAAAGAAGACTGAGAGGGGACCTGATCCAGGTCTATAAATATCTAAGGTGTGGGGGGCAGAATGTCGAGGCCGGACTCTTTTCAGTGGTGAATGGAGACAGGACAAGGGGAAATGGCTGGAAACTGCAGCATAGGAAGTTCTGCACAAATGTGTGCAAGAGCTTCTTTACAGTGAGGTGACGGAGCACTGGAACAGGCTGCCCAGGGAGGTGGTGGAGTCTCCTTCTCTGGAGATGTTCAAGACCGGCCTGGATGCCTACCTGTGCGACCTGCTGTAGGGAACCTGCTTTGGCAGGGGGGTTGGACTCGATGATCTCTGGAGGTCCCTTCCAACCCCTACAATTCTGTGATTCTGTGATAAGATGCACTTTGCAAGAAAATGAGACTTTTTCCTTATTTTTCCTTCTATTACTGGAAAATGGGAATGGAGGTTGTGCAACAACATTCTTGTACTGTCCCACTCCTTCCAAAGCCCAGTCTAGAGAGAATATATGTTTGCTCCTTTTCATTGTGTCTACTTAGCTCAAGGCTTTCTCAAGTTTGAAAGAATGTCTACTAGAGAAATGTTTTTCAGTGTTGCTTTTGGTCTGTAATTGAAGAAAATTTGCCAGAAGTCTTAAGAGAATTTTTAACAATAGTTCATTGATACTGCTGAAAAACGAAATAAAAATCCTTCATTTGAGAGATAAGTTAGCACTTCAAGTTCTCTAGAGACAAATCTCTATTAATTTTCTAAGTCGATAATTTTTTAATATGCAAGTCAAATGTGAATGATTACTTGTACTGTATCACTATTAAATTAGTTGTAGCCTTTATACTTTTGGTTTAATAAATGGTTGTTTTTGTTGAAGTTGCAGCCATTGTCAGATGAATCGGAAGCTAGTTATTTTGTGCACCTTTTTCATATACGTGTTTGCATGTATATGTGTATATACATGTATTTCCAAATTGCAGTGATCTAGAAAATGTTCCATCAGTATTTGTTGTGGACTGTAAATTAATTTAACAAAGACAGCTTCAAATCTATGCGGAATTATGACCTGGTGTGTGTTATAAATACAAACTCAATTTTAATGCAAAATTTATGATTTTAAAACAAAACAGAAAAACCTTCTGATGAAGTTAAACCATCCTGTGTAAAATGGATATTCATATGATTTCTAGCAACAATAGTAAAAAATGAAAAAATCATTTCAAATGATTATAGAAAGCTATAATCTTTTCACAAAGTAATTCATAACCATCATCAGCCAGAGCTGAGTATGCTAAGGGAATCTGAACGAGATAAAAAATAAAAATTAATGCTGCTGTTCTCTGAATTAACACAAAATCTGTGTTCAGAATATAAATAGTAGAATGAAGAATAGGTGAATGGAAATGTAATCAGAAAAATTTCTTCAATCAGAGGCTTTTCTTCTATTTCTTTCATCGGTCAAGATAAGTTTTTCTGATTCCAATGCTGTGTTCTATGGAAAAATAATTTCCATTTCAATAAATGAACTTTCCTTTAAGTTCACAGATTTAAAACTTTTCTGTGGTTTATTTAGCAGTTCTTATCTTTTCTAATTTGTTTTTGAACATGGTAATAGGCTGCAAGTGGTTGTGATGAGACAGAAGGCCAAATGATGCTGCCTCTCTTAGGGAGAAGATGTTTATGCAAGACGATTTATAATACAAGAGGATTGATATATAGTAAGTCATGAGCTGTTCAGAGTACTCCTTCATAGCATGCTTTCAAGCATCACCTTCTCTCTGATGATAGCAAATTAGCATCATGGCTATTATGCTTTCTGAGAACTTTAGTAGACTTTAGGTAATTTCTGTGAATATCAGGAACTGTACAAAGCAAAGCTTATGCTGTTGGTACATTTCTTTAAGTGAGGGAGACTGATTTTTCATGAGGAAGTTTGTTGAAGTTCACAGGTGGTTGAATTATGAAGTAGAAATAAAGACATTTAACTTTTTATTTTTACTTCTCGTTTTCTGGTTCAAATTCCTTTTCCTATGTGAGGATGAACATATTTTTTGGAAAATGAATGCATTGACAAATTGTGCAGGCATATATACTTCTGTCAGTTAGCTCCAGCAGAACAATAACAGCTAATGTATTATAGGCTCAGTATCATGGAGTATTAAGTAGCAGATCCTACATTTGTGCTGGTTTTTTTTTTCTTTAGATATTTGTTTCAAACAATTAAATAGAATAAATATCTACATGTTTCATTTTAGAAAATTACTTTAATCAAATAATAGGAAACATGCAAGTATTTAAATTTTTGCTATTGGGATAAAAATAGTGATTTATTTATTTATTTTTACTATCATGGCAAAATCGGAGGTTTTAGGAAATCCTGAATTTTTTATGCTATATTTAAATCATACAACACCTGCATTGCTTGTGTTCTGTTGCATGAAATATTAATGAAGGCGAAATACTCATCTTTATTCTCCCTTTAATAACTAGTGTGAATAATTTAACTCAGTTATACGTGAGTTAGCTGTCTGTACCTAAATGTGCATTTATCTGCAACTGTTTGTAGAAAGAGGGAAGAGATCTCTATTGTTAGCTATAACTACTGCAGCTGCTAGTTAGATTAATATCCCTGTGTTGGTTTAACAGAATTGCCTGTTATTAAAACCACAGCAACTGGCTAATGCTAAAAATGAATATTCTATAAAATAATGTTTTCACTGGATAAGTATTTTAATGGTTAACATTGGTAGGTGCTGGTTTCTAGCTGTACTTCCCTGTTTGGGCTCAGGGTGAGTTACAATGTTGTCCACGTTTGCCTCTTCAGCTGATTTTATTCCCCTGCTCTGAATTTGCCTTTGCCACTGTAGACTAGCTAATTGGCTTGAGAAAATGCATGTCCTCATCGTGAAACAATACGATATCTACAAATGACCCTCCAACAGTAAGATCTATTTTACAAGAGTGAAAACATCATCAAAATACTTAGTGTATTTTTTTCTGTACATCCACTCCCACATAATCAGAATCCTCATTTTCTGCCAAAAATAGCAAGGTGAAGATCTCTATAGGAAAGTGCAAATTGATTTATATCTCAGCCTTTACGTTTGAATCAATTCTATTTGTTATATGAACTTCCCTTAGGTGCCTCTATCTATTAGTTGTTCCCTTAAGTTTCATTCCAGAAGAGTGACTGCAAGCTATTTAATATAAAGAAAAGCCTGGTAATAGAAGTCATCAAGTAAAACTCAACATTATTTTTTTTTCCAAATATAACGTCCAAAATATTTGCAAATAATATATGAGGACTACTCTGAAAGCAATGTCTCCTGTTTCACAATGGCCCGTGATGTTAGAGGCAGATGTTGGTGGTATGACAGTAGAGATTGAACCTTCCCAAAGATATTTCTTTATATTTTATTGCTGTGTAACAGATGGCAGCAAAGGGGCAGTCTGACAGAATGGTATCTGACATAGGAGTGTGTATAAAGCAAAGGGGTGTCACTGAATTCTCCATGCAGGAAAAAGCAGAAAAAAACTGCACCCAGTGAAATTCATTCATACTTGCTAATTGTTTATGGTGAACAGTCAGTGGTTGTGAGCACAGTGAGATGGTGGGTGAGTGATGTGTTTCAGTGGGGCAACAATGGCATGAAAGACAAGCCATGTTCTGGATGATCGTGCACAACTTTCATAGGATGAAATGAAGAACATCTCAATCAGCTGATCCATATAAATCTCTTAATAGTAGTGATACATTAAAAAAAGGTGTTTTGTAGCTAGAATTTGCTTTATCAAATAGTATTTTTATTACCTTTCATCTGTTATAGTTTCCATGGAAATAAATAGCAGGGATGCCTATGTGTTTAACAGCTGTATGTGTGATAAGAAAGTCAGTACGAGCCTTTGTATATTGATTTATTTATGAGATTTGAAATGTACCCCTTTTGGCAGTCTGGAAACTAGGAAGAGACACCTTTCTTTAAATGCAGCTATGCTGAACTACGTATGTTGACATTAAGGAGAGAAAAACAAAATCTGTCTATATATGCACCATATGTACTTTAAGATGTCTTCTCTGCAGTTGCATTTGGCAATAGTAATCATTTTATTAAAAACTATAATAAAAGGCAAGTTTGTTTCTGTAGAAGATGACTTTTTGTCTTAAACTTGCTAAAACTGTTTTTATGGATAGAATTAAGAGATTAAGTGTATGTGGTTGGCTTCTGAGTGAGGGAAAGTAAGCGTGAGTTCCTGCTGTTCCCTCATTTTTAGATAGCTTTAATCATTTCTGGTGATGCATCTTACATATTTCAGCAGCAGCCAAGTTTTTAATAAAGATGACTTTGACCTTATTCATTTATAAAAACTGTCTGTGTAGAGTGGATAGTAATAATTGGGCTACTTCAGGGGTGCCCTAGCTGCTGGTCAAACTTGAATGATTTAAGCAACCTTTTTCAATTCATCAGGGCTATTACCAAGTTCCGTTTTTACCATAATTGAGAATTGCATACCTGGAAAAATAAAAACAGGCAATATAGAAAAAGATGGCCGGTGACAGGATTGGTGAGGTTTTCTCTTCTGCAATCTGAACAAACCAAGAGATTGATATAGAAAGCACTGATCCCAAGAAAGAACCCTGGTTTTTTTTTAAACCCTGGGTTTTACAGCTTGTGACCATCCTGCAAGTGGACTTAAATCCATTGGTTTTTACAGTTGAATATAATGTACTGTTGAATGCAGTCTATTTTGTTTAGACAACTAAATATCAGTTGAATGTTCATTTTTCTATTACGGTTGACTTATGATGAGAACATAGTTGGAGTTATCCTGACTATTTTCAATTACTGTCATAGTAGAAGTGAAGAAGGAAAGCTTAAACATAGTTGAGATGGGATTATAACTCCCTAGCTTTGAAATTTGGCAGCTTGGGTAAGGCCTATAACTTGGAAATTGTTTAAGAAGACACGTAAGAGGGATTGTAATTACTCTGCGTGTCAATTTTATTATTTCACCATTTTTATTGGAAAATCTACATATTCAAGAACAGAAAGATGTTTACAGATTTACCTTGTTGCATTAGAATATGTAAAGATATTCTTTATTCCTGCATCTGCTGTTGATTATTTTCAAGAATTTTGTTAGTATAGTTTTCCTTCTTTCACTAAAATACAGAAACTCAAAGTCATTCTGGTTCTTTAGATTTCTCAATTGGTTGTGCAAGAGGAAATACTTCATCTTTGCATGGTTTTCTTCTGCTAGGATGCTTTTATTATGTTAAAAAGATATTCTTGCTTTGCTATGTGTCATGAGGAGTTCAGCTGTAGTCTTTGCCCTCTGCTGGGGAGATGGGTAGCCTGGCTAGGAATAGCACATACCTGGACACAGGTGAAGACTACTTTGCTTCATGGATGCTTAGGATTACTGTTGACAGGTACAGTTTGGGGAAGCAGAATGAGAAGCCAGGCTGTAGGTAATGATGTAAAAAGTCTGTATTTATACTCTCTGAGATAAGCTTGGCCAGTTTAAGTTTTGGCACTCTGGCTTGTTTGGCTTTGTCAAGTTCTGAGAATGCACCAACTTGCAAACAGGGTGGATAATCAACAATTGTACCTTCAAGGATGGATGTGATTTTGCTCTTAAAAAGGGGTGTAAAAATACTGAGATGATTAAGAGCTTAAAATGATTACTATTCCTTAAAAATATCCAGTTTACATGAACTCATACAAAGCAGTGGTAGCTGATTAAACTTATGAAGTACTTTATATTAAAAAAAAAAGTGCGCATCTCAAATCAGCTGCTCAAATCACTTTCAAGTGCTGTGGCATTTGATATAAGCTGCAGGTAGTGGAGCTGCTGAGTTGTAAACCTTGTGAAGTGTGTGTTAATTGCATGTTTCTGTCATGTGGGCACATGCTGCTGTTGCTAAGTTATCTCAGGATGACAACAGATGCTGTGTTTACTGATTGTGCTGGGAAAAAAAATGCTTTCATGTCGTACCTAATATGCTAAGACCATGACCTCATCCCACACAGGCTTATTAGTAATGATGAGCAGCAGTTAAGTCCCTCCACCTAATAAGCAACTTCTCTGAAATACTTTGTGCACTAGCATTAAAAGAAAAATCCACTGATAATGACAAAACCAGACATTTCCTGCTGAAGGACAGGGTGTACCTTTTGTCTGGAAATAATACCAAGACATGCTGCAATTTGGACTTCAGATATTTGACTAGGAGTGAATCCATTCTTAAAAAAATTGTTTTATATGTGCTGTACTATAAATGCATGGTCTTCCTTCACTGTATAGGCAATAGCCTTTTCTTGTGTAGAAATCATCCCTTACACCTAAGATGAAGGAAGAACCATAACTAAAAGAGATGGATTATTGTAATAGAAAAGAGTGGATGGATACTCTTAAAATTGATAGGATTTCTGTATTTCTCCAGTTTTATGCCCTCATTTATACCATAACATAGTGGTAATTCATCACAAAACTACGTGGAAAGGTGTTGCCCTTAGGCAGTGGATTCAGCATGACTTTGTCAATAGATTACCTGAACAGCATGTGGTGCTCTCATCTGTATATATAGCTCACCTCATGACTAATTACCCATAATCACCTTTTGAAACAAGATTGCTGGAAATGATGTATGTGCCCTGCATCCAATATTCAATGCTAGAAGTAAGTTTACTAGAAAATTGATGTTCCTTTATAAACAATCAAATTCTGTGGCCAAAAGCAAATGTAAGCCAGTAAATTCTTTCATTGAAGAGATTTTCATTGCTAGTTTACTTAGATTTGATGCTCTAAACAAATATCCCCATTTAGGGAGACGTATTAGAAAAATGAATTATTTATGTATTGTCCTAGAATTATTTCTACACATCCATTCTTGCTCCAGATGTTGTCATAATCTGAATTTGTCATTTTTTTTCCACTCAAAAATATTGGTGTGAAGAGTTGCTATAAGTAGTGTTTAAGATTTTTTTTTTTTTTTTTTAATCAAAGACTGAGAGATTCCAGGTTTTTTCCTGTATTTTAGTGACTTACAGTAAAAAGCTATTTTTAAATAATTAAATTCTGGATTAGGTGGATGCAGCCATAAGTTCAGCAACAGGAAATACTTAATGTGATTTTCTGCTCATTTAAGGGATTCAGTGGAAATGCAATGCAGTGTGTTCTGCAGCACAGAACAGCATAGCTGAATGTAATTCAAGAGGAGAACTTTGTCCTTTCTAAATTCTCCCTGGTCTACATAATATAAAACTTCAAGTTATGCTATTACTAGCCATAGAACTTAAGTTTGAGCACCTGATATTGAAGATAGAACATTTGAAATGGCTTGTGGTGCTAGGATGGTTTGGTAGGGATTAATAAAGGAGTCCTATATATCATACAAGACTTTGTAGAAAACTATTTGAAAATCTTTTGAAATGTCCAACAGTTAGTACAGTTGGACACAGGATCTTACAGTAGGGACATCTTGTAACAGGCTTTAACTTGACTCTTCCTGGTTCTGTGCTATGATTTTGATACTGTAAGGCACAAATATGCTTTTCTTCAATATGACATTCCCAGTTATGCTTTCTGTTGTTTTTATTTTTGTTTTACAATTTGATTACTAAACTGTTTTTGTCTCTCTGTATTTCTAAATGGATCACATGGTGACTATAACATTCAGTGTATTAAAAAGAGTTATTCACTGTAGAGGATGTTAGTTGATACTTTTGTCTTTGATTTAAAGAATTTAATGTCAGCAATTATTTTCTGTAGCAGTACACTTTAATCTCTCAAGAATTGTTACATGGGAACATAATATGAATGTGATTAAATCAAACTATTCTTTGCTAGATATACTTGTACTGCTAGGCCCGCTACTTGTGCATTCTGAGCAATGGTAAAATTATTATTTACTTGCCAAGTGTACCACTAGATTATTGGTACTGTTTGTGATACAATTTGTTGTGCAGACAACATGAAATTCCTAAAATAAATGACCCCACATCTAAGTTCCCAGGCCTGTGTGTGTGGGAGTGACACTTACTTTGCATCTTTTTCATGCTATAAACCAGATCTGTGCTGTCCTACCACTCAAGCCTCACTCCAAACTCCATTCCTGACTTGGTGTCATTATCTCCAGCCTCTATTTTTTTTAAATGTGCATACTTTCATAAATTATTCTGGATGTAGGCAGAGTAGTTTTTTTGTTTTATTTTGTTTTTAATCATCTTTTTTTCTTGGAAATTTGGAAAGCAGTGAATAAAATCAAATAGACACTTGTTAATGTAAAACTGAGAACAGAATTTGATCTCTGAACAGTCAGTTGGAGAGCAGTATTATGAGAATGTGTTTCTAGATAATGTCCTTATGTTGTCCTGTAAGCATTATCACTGCTAGACCTTAATTTTAAATTAGTGACAGAATTGCCCTGAAATTAAACAGCTTGCAAGTTAGACTGTCAAAACAATGTTGATTGAGATTATGCAAAATAAAATCAATTCTGTTTAACTCAACTACAAACCATCTGAACTTTTCTCTTTAGAAAATTTACAAATATGTCATAAATATTCATCCCAAGATCCATCTGTTTCTTCTCCACTATTGAAAAAACATTTATTTTCAGTTGTTCATATTCCACACGCTCCACTGATCACTAATTTTCAGGATCAATGAAGTTTTCAAAGAACGCCTCTGCACTACACTAGGCTTGAATAATGCTCTTAGGCAGAGCTTTGCACTGTGTCCATTGCGCATATTTTATCACCTATTCAAAGTAACATGATTTGAATATTTTGCTAGAGACTGAATCTTGGGTAATTAATATCCCACCACTTAAATAGCTCAACGTGGATTGCTTTATTACTTTCTTTTTGATAAATATAGCTAACAGATTCTTGTAATAAATTAGGATTTTTTGGGTGATTTTACAATTTGTTTCTTTCTGAAGTGTATTTTGGATACTAAGAAGAGCTTAAGGAGAAAGAGAATAAGAGATTAATTTCCAGAGTTCTGGAAACAGTCCCAGTGCTCTCTGCTACTCTACTAATTCATTTATCAATCTATGATCTACTATTTCAAGTATCTATAGTTTCACAGGGGTATGAAGTCAACAGAACAGTCATGCATGTGTGTAGTACATTAAAAAAAAAAAAAAACTATTAAAAATATAGTAAATGCTGAGCCAAAACCTTACTGTAGTTAATTTGAATTTTGAAGAGCTTACTAGAATTCCAGAGAAACATATCCCTATATTCTCTTGTTGTATATGTTTTCTCTGTGGTTTTGCTTTGTTGGTTTTGTTCTGTCCTATTTGGTTTTGATAATCATAATGTAGAAATTCTAAGAAATTTGATGAACTTTTCTATTTGCAATTTGCTATCTATTTTTATTATTTTTAAATTTCTGGCTACTTACCAGGTGGTTAGATAAGATGCATGCTAACTTCTGTGGATACAACATAATGGAGAGAAGACAAGTAAATAAATAAATAAATGATACTTTAGAATTTCCTGACCTTGACTGCAGTGCTACATTTATTTTTTTTTAATAAGCAGAGTTATAATTTTCATATACAATTGAGTCTTCAATGTATTTATGTATGTTTTCATACTTTGACAGGTTTTTTGTGCCTGTTCTGTGGATGATACTTCTAGAACAGACAAGTGTAAAGTAACAGGCTGATTCTTTCTAAGTTTTTTCCTTTTAAAATTTTTGTGTGGTGTTTTGCAAGTCCAGTCTTCCTGACTGGTGGCTTGATATCATTTATGAATAGTGCATGAGTATATGATTGCACTTCTTCAGTTGAAATCTGTTGTATTGATTTTTTTTGTACTTGCTGTTGATGAATATTAGTTATAGTCCAAATTCTTCTTTCCACAATGTGCTATCTTTGTACTGGATAATATTTATGGTAGTTGTATCGACCTAATTTATTCTTCCTGAGTCTAAGTAAATATTGTGACCTTGTAAAAGTGTTAATAGACTTCTGAATAAGTTCCATCTAAGCCTGCTGCTCTTCTTTTGTGATAATTTAACTATTTTGTAAGTTGCTAGAGTGTTTTTAGTTTTGCATTTATAGCTTCAAACTTTGTAATGGCATAATGCATCCTCAGTAACAAAACTGCAAATTTATTATAAATGGTGAGATCCTCTTTCCTGATATTGCACAGTGTAAGTGGATGTGTAAATGGGTATTAAGTGTCTGTAAACCATACACTGTGCTGCTGATTTTGTTTTTTGCAAGAGGCTTGAAACCAAAGTGACTACATATGCTTTATCATTCAAATTCATGCTGATTTCAAATAATTAAAAAAAAAAATCAGTGTTCGTTTTCCAAGATGTGAACATACAGTAGATTAGAAACAAGATTTAAAAAAAAAGATAGGTGTGGATAGGTGTTAATGTGGAGATTAATGACAGCACAGAGGAAAGAAACTGGTGTTTTCCAAAAAGGACAACTTTCTGGGAAGTGATGGGGGTGAAGGATTCAGAGGGTGGATTTTGTGATTTTTAAACTACCTTTGTCAAGAAAGTTCAGGATCAATACATAGTCTCTTTCTTACAATGTAATCATATCACTGTGGGCCACCACTCAATCAGCAGGAAAGTATATTTTCCTCTTGACAAAAATCTGGCTCATGAGGACTCTAGGGGTGCATTCAAGAAGTATGAAGAACAGTAGAAACACTTAAATATATATAAATATACATTCAATAGGTTGAAAACAGGTGTTAATGTTAATGAACTTTGCAGATACTCCAAGTTCATTAAATACCAGACAGTTTGAACTAATCAATTTGCATTGATCTGCAATAACTAAAATATTGGTATTATCACCACTATTTTCATTGAAAATCCAAAACACAACATCATATGAGCCTCCACACAATAAAAACAAATATTTCCAAGCCAAAACTACGACAGTACTTTAAAAATTTTCTCTTTTCTGTCTTTTGCTACATTGCAGATCTAAGTAGTAAATTCTAGAGATTTTCCTGCACAAAAATGTGTGGTTACTAGCAATGAGCACAGTAAGTTACCTGCTTTTTTCATCTGAAGTCTTTTCATCTCATTTCTGGCCTCTGGACTCTTAGCTACTGAGTTTTTTCCTGTCACAGGATCTGATGCTTTCTTTTTTTTTTTTTTTTTTTTTTTTTTTTTTTTAACACACTTGCTCCATGAGTTATTAAGAACAGATTCAAATCAGATTGCTGTTAGGAAGTGCAAACGGTAAATGATTGTTTTTGCTTGTCCTCCAGTCTTTGTTAGTTTCTCTTGTTTTCTTCCCAGTTGTTTACAATTTAATGATCTTTCATTTGTATTTCTAGTTAGTCTGTGTATCATATTCTCTGACCCATGTAGTTTATATTTGGTATGTTTTCAAAGTTTACCTGGCAATTTAGCAAGGTCATCCGTAGTGGCATGCCTGGGTTGGTTACTCTTGGGACAGGCCACAGCCCTTGCTAAGAAGCTTCAGTCATGTCCAGTACCATTTCAGTAGTTGTGATTCACACCTTGGGTGATAACTGTATCTGTGAAAAAATCTCAATATCTGTCTAAATAAACTGAAGATTTGTAAGTTACATGTTTGGTAATTTTGTTTGTTCATTTCAGCATCAAAGGCTTTGCTCAGAATGCTGCTGTTCTTCTACTGTGAGGCACAATAAAAGTCAAGGCAAGAAGTATGGTATTAGAAGTCAAATATTTGTTTTCCTCCTACTCAGTTTTATTTTACATTACTGTCCTTGAGTAAGGAGTGAAAAAGGCAAGTTCTGACTGAATTGTTGTTCAGCTGCTTACAGATATGACTGTTTATGTCCTCCGACAAATCCATGTTTAGTTGAAATTATATGCTTCAGATGATTGCAGTGTCTCTCACATATTAGCACTGTTGTGAAATAATCTTGCATTTGTATACACAGGTGAGATCAGGATTTGAACTGCAGTTAGTCTACCTCTGGGTATTTCATTGTCTAAATGAAATGACTGTTGAAATTAGAGCATAGATTCTAGCTGCATTTTATGAGAAGAAAAAGTATTTTACCAAACATCGCCCTGTCTAGCCATCAGTCCTGTATTTCAGATTAAGACATGCCTTCATGGTGCTACTAGATTGAGGTAGAGCAGAACTCTGGAATTAGAAGAGCTCATGTGCTGCGGCAGTCATGACAGCTGCAAGCAGTTTGCTATAATGTGTTGATGAAGGATGTTTATATTCTGGAAAAAGTACAAAACTAGACAGCATTTGTATTTGTAAATGAGCATGAATGCATACTTATTACATATGATGTCAATCATTATCCATCCACTTTTATGTGATGTACACAGCTTTTTTATTGTGCATCTCATTTTTTGAAAGTAATTCAATTCTGGAAGGGAAGTTGCTTTTCAAAAAGAAGTGCAAACTGGTCACATAAATCTCTAGGCTTAAACATAGCAGCATATTGCAGGATGATTCCAGGCCTGAATGTATTTACAGGCAATATGTTGGCAGATGCCATTTGAAACAGAATCACCAAAGCAGAATGAAAGTAGGAAAGAGAAATGAAAAACAGAATGCAATGGGACCACTATAAAAGGAATTCATCTTGGTTTGCCTAACCTAAGCATTACCATTTTGACTGGCTTGGAGTCAGGACTGGAATAAATCAGATCATTAGAAAATGTTGAGTTTTGATAAAGAATTACTTCAGGAGATAAATTGTTGTTCAACCTCATCCACAGAAGAGAAAAATAATTAACCTGCCTACAGCTTAATCTGCCCTTAAACATGTTTTTAAGAGTAGTTTTTTGAGTGTTTTGGGTTTGTAAAAATCTGAAACGTTAATTTGAAAAGCTTTTTCAAAAATTATATATGGATATCTGTGCTAAATATGAATACACATGATGAAGATAACTAACTTCTTCCTTTGAAAATAGATTTACAAGCTCAAGAACTTGTAGACACTTTAAGGGTAAAAGTCAGTTGTAAAGGCAGTAATGGAATATTTTGAGACTGAAAAGCACATTTGTTTTGCAAAACACTGTTTCAAGCAGTAGGAAAAATTTTCCAGGGGATAACAATTAGTGTTTTTTTAATGGAAAACACCCTGGATGTCTCTATGGAAATGAGGCATCTGAAGAAACAAACCTTTTTTTTTTTTTTTTTTTAATGGGCATACCAACAGTGCTGAAAATGGTAACTGTCCTCTCTTGCTTTACTGCAGTTCATATTTGAGCTTACTTGTGCTTTGAACATTTCAGTGTTGCTATATTATTACTCTGACCAGAGATGTATAGAATGAACATGAAAGATTTTTGTGTCTTGTAAGAATATTGTCCTATAAACAGAAATGGGGAAAACAGAGTAAAAGGTAAATCCTATGTGGGAATCGTTGAGGGTTTCTTAAGATGAACATCATTAGTTTGTGCGAACATAACGAAAAGGGAAAGAGTAAACAAATGCTCTTTAAAGAAGCAGGAAAGAAATTGATGCATGGTACGGTCAATGCTTTGCCTTTAGTGCTTATCATTTGTTCAACTCATTTCTCTGCTTTCCAAAGTCACCAAATAAGAGTTCTGTTGTGGAATGTGTGCTAAATATTTTATCTGAATTTTTTCAAGTCCTTTCATCTCCGCCTGGTTGTTGTCCAGAGAACAGAAATGTGGGTAGGCAGAAAGAGAATCTACTGGCTTGATGCATTAGAAGGCAATTCTGATGCTTGTTGCAATAGAAAAAAATATATATATACTGAGAGAAAAAGCAGCAGCTTCAGATCTGGCTCCTGGATTTATAGTCTAAAATCATAGAAAGAATCCAATTTTGGGAGACTTCTGTATATAGAAAGGTAAATTTCATTCTTTGTCGTAAAATACATATTTTAATAAAATATTGGTCTTAAAATTAGTATTTGATTTAAAATTTGTTAGCTAATGGAATATTTTTAATGTGCTTTCCTTTATCGGGGATGACAAATATTTTAGGGAGGGTTTGATACAAGAAGTCTTTTACATTTAAGTTATATTCAGCCATATATTCACCTTAAACCATACATTGCATCAATACTAAATGGAAAGTATGATTGTATTTTTGTTGGTCATATTTTTCCCTTCTGGTGTCTGAAGTTTTCTTTCAAATACATTCAGAAGTGGATTTTGCTGACACAAAGAGTGAAATTATATTTATGCAAAATAACACAGGCGTAACTTTAAAATGTTTCATTCAAATATCTCCTCTGAATTTTTACCCTCATGGTAGACTAAACAGTCAGGGACCTTAAGGCTCTGAAGAAGACTCTGCTCTTCTATGACAGTGATTCAAAACATAGCTCGAGGAGGCCACCTTTCACAGTTGGACATGTAGGTCATGACAGTTCTTCCCTGAGGTTTAAATATGCAGTACTGACATGAGTACAAAATCCATTGTTATTGCTGTGTTATTTTAAACACTGACCTAGCCCTCAAATTAATGAACACCATCACAGCATTTTTATTTTAATTAATTAAGTAATGATCTCTGGGGACAAACGGCTATATGTAAAACTCCTACTGACCTGAATGGGAAGGAATGGTGTGTTCTTTATGCAGGGAGGACAAGTTGATTAAAAAGCAAGATTAATTAATTTGAACAGGGGAACCTGAATTTAATCTTCGTCATTACTCCATCCACACTTCTTCCATCTCATTTTTGCCCTAATTGTCAAAGGGAAAACAATGGAGACCTGACTTTCCTGTATCTTTCCCAAGCTAAGCCTATCAGCCTTGTTTTGTTACTGCTGGCATAGGCTATCTCTGGAGAGCAGCAAGAGGTCATGTTCAGACCAGAAGGTTTTTGTGATGCTTGTTCTTCATAATACATACAGTACGATGATTCTCAAATGCAGAAAGATTTGAGTCACTAGGGGAATTTGAAGTTGTGCTGAATCTTTTTAAATAGTTTGTGACATTAAGACACTGATGCTTCATATTTCAATAACATGTACTTTATGTAAAATATTTACAGTTAATTTCCATCTATTACTTATATATGATATCATAACCAGAATTTATTCTTTTAATAATATGGAATTAAAATTTTTAACTATAGAAAAACAAATTGAATTTTTCCTACATTTTTTCAGAAAATAAAACTGAATTCTAAAGAGTTGCTGAAAGTGAATAGGTCCTGATATAGTCTAGCTCAAATGTATGTTTAATATTTGACTTTGGCTTGGCAATAATAGCTGTAGAAAAGAGGACCATCATAATTCAACAGATATTGAAGATTATCTTCCTGGTGACATATTTTTTTGAATATATGTTGTTTCTCGAAGTCTATGAGGACTCCTGTTGTGTAGAAGAAATTAAATGCCTTCTCAGAACTGCTTAACATGTTGGTTGCTAATTAAAACACACGCAAAAAAGCTCCCTTCAAATATTTTTATGTTTTATCAAAGCAAAATTCCAGTCCTCTGGAAATTCAAATTTAAAAAACAAATAAAATAAAATAAATCCAAGAATTTTGGAAAGTTTTCTCTCTTTCCTAAATTGCATATAAAAACAATCTTTTAGTTCAGTATTAATTTGAGCTTATGAATGTCCAACTTTCACTTGTTTTGATTTCAATTTTTTATTCCCTATTTTGTTGTCCACATGCCAATATATTTATTGTGTAATTTCATGCTTATTCTTAAAAATTAACTTGTAACATAACTCATGCAGGCAAAATGCTGACGAAATAAAAAAATAATTTGTCACCTCCAAACAGAATTCACATTTTTCAGCAGATGATGTAATGGTTCTCATGTACTTTTGACACTTTAGTGGTTTCGGCTGTCCTTTCTCTGTTTTCCTGACTCCCAGACAGGAGTAGAGAACAGTCCTGGGTACTTTCACTCTTTATCTTATGTGAGACAATATTAATGACAGTTACGGTATGTATTCACATGAAGATGTGCATTTATACCAGAAGTTTGAAATGTTTGTGGTTGTCTAGTCACTGCCTGAGCTCTCACAGAGTTGAAATACATTTTGCTTGAAATATTTACGTAAGAAATTTCAGAAGTCCTTTTTTGAATAGTTTTCCAGGATAGTAGATGCCTCAGTTTCTTAGACCACGTATTGCAAAGAATTTGAACTATTCTGCTGAATTTATTCAATCAGTTCTGTTGATGGATGGGGTAATTTGTCCACTTGTTCATACTTAGTCGCATATAATGTTCTCTTCAGCATGTTAGATGATCCGTAGTGTCACTTGAATGTGTGATCCCTATGTTCCTTGTTCAGCAAATTTGCCAACACATATTCACATCCTTGCTGCAGTCATGAAGATACTTGCAGTTGTTTGAAACCCACAGGAGCATAATCAGTTGCCAAGTCAGTAATTTATTTTTGTGCATGAGAAAATAAACTGTTCTTTGATATGTGATTCTGTGTTCTTTCTGCTGCTTTGGCTGCTGTCATGAGCTCTTCATGTGTTTTCACATATAAGTAATGTACATCCAGTTTCTTACTAAGCCACTTCCACATACCAGTCAGTTCATCCCCGCAAAATATCAGTATTTATTCTTTTTTTGAGAATCAGGAGATACGGAGGATAACAAAATGTAAAACCTTGAACTGATATATCCATAATATTTTGGTAGAAACAGTTAATAATTCTGATACTTTATATCCCAAATGGTATTTGGCTGATTTTCTGTGCACTTTTAGTCCAACTTTTGGCAGTTTTTGTTTTTTACAATCTTTTATTCATAAACATGAACAAAGAGGAATTCCATTTTCTTCATAAAAGAGGAAAATAGGCTTAAAGTATGTTAAGAGTTAAAGCAGCAAAAATAAAGAAAAGAAATTGCCAGGAGAACGAGATAATGTCCTATCAAGCAAGATCAGTCTAGTTTCTATATGGAGATCTTTTTACATGGCAAATGTAGAGAAGGATAATGAAGTGCAGGATATTTTCCCTGTTGTGTACATACGAATTAGGCTAAGCCTTGCTAATTATGCAGACTGGAGAAAAGGGATAAGTAAGTAATTTTGCTTGTTGCAAACATAAGAAAATGGTGTTTGGCCTCAGCACGATAAGATCAGAACTGAAGGTGGTTATGTGAAAATTCTGCGTCAGACATAAAACATAATGGGAGTTACTGTGAATGTATTCCTTGTCTGAAAATTATTAAGTAGATGAATGTCTGTCTGTGCACTTTAGGTTATAATGTTAATTATCATCAAACATGGAAAACATTAAATATTGATAGATAATTAAAGAAATCATTAAACGCTCTGTTAGGGAAACTGCATTCTCAATCTAATGACCTAGCATCTTTATAGGCATAGAAAACTTGGTTTTGTGCATGGAAGGAACACCTTCTTGAGAGGACTGTTTGGCATTTGATCATGCAGTTTCCTGATGGTTTTGCATTATTAAATCATTCAGTACAGCCTAGCTGCTAGGAGCTTAGTACAACAGATTTCTTGGGGTTTATTAAGTATGAAATGAATAACTATTCTCACAAGAAGATTACCTGGAGGAGTTAGTGTAACATAGGAATGAATTGTTTTACAGAGACTGACTCCTGAAATTGAGAAAGTAGTCTCTTCTCATTTGTTTATTCTTTTTCTTTCATTTTTGATAAATGCAGCTATTAGAATATGTTTCACCAGATACACATTCATCACAATTTTTGAAAAAGGAGTCAAAATATCTCCATGAAGTATTTATCTCTATTTAAAAAAAAAGTCTGTTTGAAATGAAGATATGATGCCAAATTTAATATTTATGCACCTATATGTATTTCTCAAAGTATAAATCAGTAACAGTTATTGCAGTCATAGGTTCATATAATGATCTAGACATGAATTTAAGTAAATCAACATTGCAACCCATTGCAACATCCAGTGATCAAGTTCTAAATCACCCAGATTAACTGTTAAATGGTGCCTGCGGAGAGGAATCACTTTGTAGTGGGTAGTTTTCTTGGAACTGTAATTCATATAATGGTGCTAATTAATTTACTATGTCTTCTAGGGATGCTTATTCACTATTCCTTTCAGCTGTCTGCCCGAGTAAAATTGTTTCAAGTGACTATAAATGGATTTGTTATAACTGAGCCTCGCCTGCTGGTTTCTGTGAGTGATATGAAAACATATGATATTAACTAACAAAATTTTCCACTTATTTTCTTTAAAACAAACCAAAACCAAAACAACAACCTAGTGTAGAATGTATTTTCCAAAGGGTTATGTATTTAATTCTCTGCTCCATCACAATTTGAAGATGTTGTCTGAGGACAAGCCAGGTCCTTGGAACACCTAGGAACAACCTGGAAAGAGCTCTGCTTAGGCTGGGGCATAGGATAAAGATTTGCAACTTCTTGGAACATAGATGACATCATTTTAGTGATAATTATGTATCTCAAGGATCTCTGCACGCATTTTAAAGAAAAAAAACATTTTGTACACCATGCACCATACTGGAAATGGACTCACACTGTGTGCACACATGCACAGAGCAAAGTGCAACACCTTACAGATAGTCCAACACACATCTGTTAGAGCTTTATATAAAGGAACTGCATGTGAATAAACATTTAGTACTGGGTCATTTACCTTCAGTTGTAGGCACTTTTTTTTACATAGCCAATTCCTTAAGCAGACAGTATCATTTATTTATTTATTACTAGGAAAGTAGGCTATATATACGTGTGTATAAACCATTTGGAAAGTGTCTGAAATACGTTAATTTAGCAATTAATGAATATCATTAACTCATTGGGATTGTTTTAGAACAATATCATGCAGGAAATTTCAGATATATCTTTATTCTGGATTTTTGAGTTGTACTGTAGAAATCAGACACAGATGGTTTGTTTGGATGCCTCAGCCTAAATTGAAGGAATCTCTGTTGTTTTATTTTATTTTACCAGATCTGATTCCAAGGAATTTTGATTTGAGCTCAGAATGGTTCCTTCCATATCCCTTATAATGTGAATATAAACTCCTGAAGGGACAATATTTTTTGAAGGTGACATGCTGTGATATTTGTTCATATTTTACCATGGACTTTGCTCTGTTAGGAATAATTGATTATGAAAAAGGTTCCTGAAAAGTGATTATTAACTGGAATATCAGGTGATATTAGAAACTGTGACAGAGCTTACCTTTAACGTGGAGCATATTCTAACTTGATCTGAGATACTTATGGGGTGGGATTAAATAACTTTCATCATTAATAACTTTTCATATATTTTGTATCTTCTTTTAACACCTGAGTAGCAAGAATAAAAGGTCTTCAATATAGTTTTAAAACTGGCTTTATTTTTCCTTTGTGAAATGTCTTGCCTGAATGTTGCATATTTTGGAGGCTATGCAGCCATGCAGTAGCCTGGAGTGTGACGATATTAAATTTTTCATAAGCATTACTTTTCTGTGTTCAGTTGTCATGGCTTAGGCTTACTGCATTGATTTTGTACGACTTGCCTGTTTGAAAGGGAATGTCATAGCTTCTTACTGTGATCCAGAGTGGGTGCTTAGGCTGGCTTTATTCTGACATTGAGCAGTGCAAAAAAAAACCTGGATTTTTTTTAATGGACTTATTATTTCTGAAAGCATTGCCAAAAAGAATTTCTTTCTAAAGTTTCTTTCTAATTTTTAACTTGATAATTTTTCTAATCCAACTTTGCACAAGTGTCTAATTTTTATGGTGACATCTAAAAAATCTACTTAGTTGCTACATATGATTCTTAGCACACTTTTTATCTAGCCAATAAATTCAGCTTTGTTTATTCTCTAGGCAGTGTAATTTGTTTTTCATGAATCCCTTTCACAAATTCTAATAACTTCCATCAAAGTATCCATCTACTATGCAATGAAAAGAAATAATTTACCTGCAGTGTATTAAAATCCTTGTTTTGACACAACAGTTAACTAATAAATCATACTTGTTTGAATTCTGACATTGTCTATAAATGTTGCATTTCATAGAATAGATTTCATAAGGAAATATTTACCTACTTCAGAGAAATCACTTTATGCAAAAAGTTTAGATGTAGATATCTATAGTGTTTATAAAAGACATTAAAAAATGATGCAAGTGAATACTCCTTGTTAGTATTCAGTGCCCCATTTTTATTTTTCTGTTTTAATGTCAGGATTTTTGAAAACTTAATTGAGCTCCTTTATGTTTGTTTTTTCTTACACTTCATAGTAAACTTAGCTCAGAATTAATCGCATTTTTCAGGAGCTTACTGGCTTCAAAGAGAACTAAGTCAAATGGAAAATTCCATCTTGGTACTGATCAATGTCTTATTTTCAGGATACTGTATCTGATCTACATCATGGAAGTAGGTATCAATGCAACTGTTCCACCCATACAGAAGCTAGAATGAATGAATATGCTGAATAGGACTGAAAAATATTTTGACAACTTTTTCCATTTATTCAGTGTGCCAAGAAAATAATTTTTATTCACTTTAAAAATAGAAGAAGCATATGGAACAGATGAGAATAATTGTAGAGTTTTTATTTTTGTTGTTTTGGTTTGATTTTTTGGTGTTGCTGTTTGTTTTTTTTCATTCTAATTCTGAGAGTATCCTATGAAGATAAGAGATGGTTATGTGAATAGTAAATAAACAAGACTTTCTTGCATTGCAGTGCAGGTAATTAAACTACGTCCATGTGCTCTGCATTTTCAGTCTAATGAATGTAGATCTTGTCAGTCAGTCTCAAACTAAGTTTCATATTCCTTTCCTAGGCTATCAAAAAAGAACCTCCTTTGAAAAGTGTTTAATTTGATCTATTCTGAACCCCAATTTTAGGATAGGGTTACATCTTGCTATGAAAACTTCCCTTCTCTTCAAGTACAGACAAAGTTTAGATAATTGCAGACACCTCTCCCTTATGACAGCCAGTGATGCACAGGGTGACCTGCCTAGTCTGAAACAGAAGCAACTTTACTACAGTTAAAATTAGTTGTAGATTAGCTGTATTAGAGTACAGCTTCTGTGTTGCATCCCATAATAGCATGTTGTTAAAAATAGCAGCTGTATGACTCTTTGAGTGGTAGAAAGAAAGGAAAATGTGGCAGCGATAGGGATCCAGCTTTATGAATTGCCTGTGTTTGCAAAGGGTAGGAAGAAAAGAAAAACAAAGTTGGTGGTGCACCAAGGAGAGAATACTGAGGATGTGTGCAAAACTGCATTTGTTTTTGTTTTTTTGTTGGCAAAGTTGTCAGCGGTTTAAACTTATTTCAGGTATATATTATGAAAAAAAAATTGTGCTAGCATTTTTATGAGTTATATGATAGATTCTTGAACTCCTTCTCTGAAAATATTTATGGGAATATATTTCAGAGAATCAGAATAGATTCTGTTGTTATTTGTGGTCTTTTAAGTCAAAAAATTTTATAAGGGTACTGGCTAATTTGGAGGCTTTTAATTTCTGCCCACCTAAGCATGTTAAATTACAGTCTGTTTGATACAGCTGGCAGTGTTTGGGAGTTGTGTCCTGTACATTTTTAGAATGAATGAAAAACAAGAAGTCTTGTGATTCTGTACACTATTTTAGTTAGAGAACATAATTTTTTGGAATTATTAATATTGAAGTTTATTCTGGTATCAGATTGAAAAAAACTTGGCTACCTTTTCTTGTATAACAGTTTTCTTTACACTTTTTGGCATTTAGCAATGCCACAGTGATGCTAGAAATAAAACAATTTTCTCAATAACATATTTTACTTCCAACAATGCTAACACATATAAGAGTTTTAGACTGTTATTTATTTGGAAATTTGTGTTTAGATGTTGCTACTCTCTTTTGCAAAAAGCAGTACAATGAAACTTTTAAAGGCTGTTGTTGTCATTATATGCTGATGCTAATGAACATCTTCTTAATATGTGAGCTCTCCAGAATTAAAAAAGGGAAGAAAGAAAGAAACCAGAAATATTTAACATTGTCAGAGAACAAAAGCGGCAGCAAAATTAGATATCTTTGCAAGCAAACTTCTGTTTGAAGTTGTGGCCTTCAAAGGTCTCAAAATTTGTTGTATGTGACACATTTTTTGAGGATTGTGTTTATTTGGATGGATTTACTGTTAGTCCTCCCAATCAATATAGCTGTTAATCATTGGAAAGGAAATTAGTCTAGCACTGGCACCTGATTGTGCCCCAAGAAGTCTTAGAAATCACTTGAAAGAGAACAATGACAGTAGCTGTAAATTTTGAACTTAATCTATTAACTTCAAAGCAAACCCTCAAGTCTAAAATAGGTTAATAAAAAGTTTATTCCCCTACTGTGCATAACATGATTGGTACTCTGATTCAAGAGATGAGCCATAGTTTCTTAAAGACAAGGGGACAAAGGAAGCAGAATCTTTCTGTTTGTTTGTTTTCTGAAAAAGGAGTTGACATTTGCCTCAAACAGTTCTGCCTTTCAGAGTTAATAGAATTCTTTTTAATTTTTTAATTTGTTTTGCAGAATTAATTTATTACTGAATTATTAGCACTATTAATGTAATCATTTTTAAATGCCTACTATTATCCAATATTTTATTCACTCTAAGTACTCAGACTCCAAATGAATGCTATTTTCATGTATTATCATGTTATGCAATGTAGGAAAAAGTACTGATTTAACAAAATAGGATTATTATGAAAAAGCTAAGCTGAAACTCATTGTTTGAGTTACAAAAATTTTTTCCTTTTCCCCCTCTGCCTTCTGATTTCTTCAGGCTTCTCTTTTTATTTCTCCTTCCTTGCTTTTATATTTTTTCTTGTTTACCCATATTGCTTAAGATTCTCCATTTATTATGCTAAGAAAACCTCATATATATATATATATATATATATATACATACACTATGAATATATATGTATTCATAGTAGCTGAGCATGAGGTTCAGTGCATAAAAGCCATGCCCCAGGTTTCATCTGCAACTGGATTGCTTGTATGTCTAGCATAGATAGTTGCGGGGGCTTTCTTATTTGATTTTTCTTTTTTCTTTTTTTGAACAATCCAGTTAGTTTTGGTACATTGAATCATTGCTAAAGCATGTTTGAGTACAGTCTTGAGTAGTAATGGCTGGAAAGACAAAATTTCTGCTGCTTCAGCCCTGCTCTCCCCTCCAACAGCAGAGTGCATGAGGATGCCAGCTGTGTGGTTGTCTGCAAAGAAGCTTCAAAATCCCTCCTAGCATAAGTATCTCATCTGTTTATCCAACTGGATAGAGCCTGGATTAACCAGGTTGTGCATAACCTAGGATGGTTCTGCAGATAGAGATATGACAGATGGCTTTGCATAGAATCATAGAATCATAGAATCATAGAATCATAGAATCACCAAGGTTGGAAAAGACCTAAAAGATCACCCAGTCCAACCATTCACCTATTCCCAATAGCTCCTACTAAACCATGTCCCTCAACACAACATCCAGTCTTTCCTTGAACACCCCCAGGGTCGGTGATTCCACCACCTCCCTGGGCAGTCCATTCCAGTGCCTGACCACCCTTTCTGAAAAGTAATACTTCCTCAAACTTTCCTCAACTTTCCTTTGCAGAAGCAAGGAAGTGCTTCATCTCTGCCTTCAGCATAGCCCTAACTTTATGATTTCAGAGTCAGTTGGGTTTGAGTTGGTAAGGAATCTGTAACACCTGTGTATTACTCAGCTCTCTTTTTTACCTTCTTCAGATTATTAGATAGCACAATATACTTGCTGGATGGAGTGGATTAAAAAAGAGCTAAAGGGCAGAGGCAATAGTTTTCTTCAGTGCATTCTTTCTTTCATTACTTTTTTTTGTTTGTTTCCATCTTTGAATTCCTTTTTAAAAAGTGTTATATTCCTATCTGTTCTTTTTCCTACCTTCCAAACTTGCATATGAAATTGATATATTACAAAGCATGCTGACTCCTTGTGGAAGTGAAAATGAAGCTCTTTATCTCTTTGAAAATACTTCCTTGATAAAAATTAATTTTTTTGCAAAAAAGTGAGGGCAGCATGTGCTATTTAGCTCCATTTACTGTGATGTTCTCAGAATTTTGATTGGTTAATGTTGAACTGTTGATAACTTTTTCTCAATGATTTAAAATAAACAACAAAAATTAGATAAAAGAATAAAAATATGTTGCAATTTGTAAAAAAAAATGATTCTGAAACTGCTCTAATTTCTATTTATAAAGGCTGTCAAAATACAGTTATTCTATAGATTCATATTGACAAATGTCATTAGAAATTAAAAAAGATACAATTAAGAAAGAACTTTTTTTTTTAATTGCCAGATTTAGCCTTTCTTGATTTTTGAAGTGAACTCAAGGTTCATGGCAGTAATATGAGGTAGCTTAAAGAGAATGAGATGGGTATTCCTTTATTTTTTGGAGCAGTTGAAACTGGGGAAGAATGAGAACATGGCTAAATGCTGTTAGCTAGGCAATATTTCCTGTAAAAAACTGGAGCAGTTCTTATGTACACTTTCAGACTTTTCCACAGCATGACACCAGCACAGATGGCAATGCAATAACACAATAAATCCCACAGGAAGCTCATTGCCACTGGACTAGGTGTGAGTCACTGATCAGTACAGAAGGGTCATCCTTATGTGCAAATGCCTGTGTACTCTGCAGAAGCTCAAATCTGTGAAACTTATTTATCTATTCATCTCAAGTAATTTCTGATGCTGGCTGACCACAACTCTTGCTCAACCTTCAGGGAAACAAACCATGCATATGAAAATGTTTCCTGATTATTCTGATGTACTTGTACATAGGCCCAGACCTACAAACAGTGTATTTAGATGCTTAATTCATGTTGATTTAAGTAGGGCTATTTATCTAAGTGACTTTGACATCAAAAACATTCCCTTCTGCTGCATATTGCAAACAAAATGACTTGTGTCTTGAACTTTGAAGTGAGGTTGTATGCAGTAAAACATTAAGTTATTCTATTTTTTCCCTATATGTTATAAAAGAAACATACTTTTCTATATCTATTTTTTTTCTCTCCTTTTTGAGGAACAGCTTTGTGTTCAGTCCTTTATATAATAATACTTTCACTTTCCAAAGAAGAATTTTACTGTTCTTTAAGTTTATGGAAAAGGTCCAACGTATGGCAACATTTATAATAACAACCAACTTCCAAAGAAATAGGAATTAAGCCAAGCGCTAATGTTTCTTGACTTCTCATTTACACATGAACTTTGAATAAAACATATGTGATATGAAGACATGAAGTCTCATAAAAACTCTGTACAAATTTTGAAACTGTACTCTAGAAAGCCCAATAAGTTCAATTTTTACCTTCCTGTGCTGTTTTGCCTTTTTCTTCAATGTACATGCATGTTTATATATGTACACAGTTGAAGTAATAAGATGGGAAGAAAGGGGAAAAGAGTGCTGGAGACAGGGAGTTAAAAAAAAACCTGCTTTTGAAAAGTAACAACACGCTCTTAACATCATAAATAAAATACCAGTATGATAACATAACTGCCATCAAGGGAACTCTACAAGATCCTTGTGGATTTTGTTTGCTTTTGGAGTTCTTGATTCTGCTGTGGTGAGTGCTGAAAGATTTTCTTGACTTGAAATCATTTTTCTGTCTCAGATAGAAAACAAAATAAAACACAAAAATGTGTTTTCCTTGCAGCCAAATTGGAAAGCAATTTCAAGTTGACTAGTAGGGGAATTTGTACTTTATGATCAAGTTCCAATTGGACAGACTGTCCAGCTGTTGCTCCCATGCTGCATGGAAATATATTTTGGCAGTTAGTAGCAGAGATTTGCCTGTTTCAGATATTTTCTGTAGTTACACAGGGGGAAAAAATGAACACTTCAATTTGTAGTTCTGAAAAGAAAAGATGCTTAATTTCAGTGCTTTTGAATGTTTCTACCTGTGCTGTTTAACATATTTGTATTTCAAACACAGATCTGAAAAAAAAAAATTGATAAAAAAATTGATAACAACAATGAAGTCAACAACATGCTAGGAGAGAAAATTGGACGCACTTGGTTGTGATGAGTCCCAGCAAGATTTCATGCCCAAAATACCAAATACTAGATTTGCCTTATCTGTGCTAGATGGAAGAAGAATATAAATGAAGTCAAACACACGTGTAACATAGCTTTTCAGACAATATTTTTTTGTATTTGTGTTTGTAGGAATTAGATTTGTCACTTAGTAAAATTGCATGACATTTTAAATGTGTTTTTAAGGAACAATATTTAGCTGGGAGATTTTTTTATAAATTATGTTACTTGTAAAAAATCCCAGTGGGTGTTCTGGAACAAAGAGTGAGAGCTGTAAGACCTGAAAACTGCAATAGCATTCTATTTCATGAACGTTGATGATAGCAGTAGCTATGAATCTTTGCTATTTAACACCTATGCCTACTCGTCTTCAGTAGAAGCAGCTACACTTTTCTAAGCAAGTGAATGATTATTTCTGCTTCATAGTACTATGGGCTGTTTTGTGTCTGATTAAAAAATACATGGATTACATCAAGAAAGTAATAAAAATTGCAGCAATAACTCTTGAAAAAATGAACTCCTACTATGGCAATAGTTACATTTTTCTTTTGGCAATAATTTAATTTATGAAATATTAAAATATTGAGTATATTGTTGACATAAATCAGAATCTAATTAAATCATAATGAAACAAGAACATAGGTAAAGAAACTAAAACCTGACATGAAGGAATAAACAGGAACCTGTCATAGTCAAGCAGCTTTCACTGTTTTTATTGATATCAGAAACATTTAGCAAGACTCGAACTCCACTCCTCACTTGGTGATAATATCCTCAGTGGCATACGTGAAACTATTTCTTTGTCAAGATTCCATTTGCAGTTTTTCTGGAAACTGAATGATAGGAAGCTGAAAAGTGTCAAAGTGTCAGATTTTTAGCAATGTAAATCTGTTAGGAATTGTAACAAACTTCAGTGAATATGAAATTATCACTTACATATTGAATACATCAAAACTTTTTCAATAAAAGGAGGTAGAAAGGGAAAAGCACATTTATGATTTACAGAAATGCAATAGACAATATAAAAGTGATCATTATGAAGAGTTTGTTCTCACAAAGAGAGGACAGCATTTCTCCATTTCTGCATTCTAAGATCTTTTGGTTCTCTGAATTAATCTCATATTTCAAACATCACTTTTAACCTCCAGCAGCGTGATAAGACTGTTTTCATCTCCTACTGCTAGGGGAAAAAAAAAAAAAGTCAGAGCTTCTTTCATTGAAATAATTTTTATTTCAAGTTCTACCTTTTGTAGACGATACAATAGAGAAATTCACTCTATGTGAGATGGTGGGAAGGAGGGATGTTCTTTTTATGGAAAAAAGTGAACTGGGGACTGAATCGTAACACTGGGTTACATGGTTGTTGTGCAGCAGGACCTGAGCAAATCTGCTTTGTCAATTCTTTTGACAAACAGTATGTTGAATTATTGGAAATATTGAAGTATTTTTTGAATAAAGCTTAGAAATGAAATCATTAACATACAGAAGTACATCATCACATACAACAAACTTTTTTTCTCACCAACTTGGGAAAATTAAACCAAAACAAAGTTGTCTTTTCACAAGTGATTCAAATGACTTAAAATTTCAAAGAGTAGATAGCATTTCTGAGTTACCAGTGTAATGTTTGCATTCTTTTTTATCAGGAATGGTGATGAAAAATTCTCATCTTGTAATGCGCTTCATGACAGATATTAAGAAATTTAATTTTTGGTATGTTTTCAAAATATCTGCTAAGTATTCACAACTTTGTAACAAGCTGTCAGAAAAATTCATTTAATTCAGTGCAAATCTTTCATAGAATTATAAATAATTCTTACTGCAAAGTTCACCAACATGTCTTTCTCCTGTCTGTAAAGGTAATTCAGGAAAATAAGGCATAAGAACTGATTCAGGAAAATAAGTTTTGCAAAAACTTCATATAGGATTTTCTTTTCCCTTAGTTTGATAAAATAAAAATATGAGAGTATTCCTAACACACAATAACTTAGAAAACCAAGGCTTATCTATTACTATTAGTTGTGCAGCAGGACTACATTCAATAACTGAGAAAGACCTGTGCTTTTTCTCATTGCTAAACAGTTTTAGATATCTTTGTACAATTGATATTGAGCACTTCTTTTGTATTATGTGTTTAGGAGTGAAAAAAAAACAAATTAGTTTGTTTCTAAGCTAACTCTAAATTGTAATTTATCATGAAAGAAGTATAATTGGAACTTTATGTAAATAATTGATAGTTATTCTTTCAGATGTTTTTTTAACATCGTACCTTAAATAAAAATCAAAAGATTCAAGCCCACAGACAGACATAATTTAAATCCCCTTACCTTAATGTAGATCATGTGCAACTACTTGGTTGCTTGAAGATAAAAATGGATACTTGTCTTTATGTTAGAGGAAACAGACAAATAGTATTGGAACAAGATGGATTACTTCATAAACATAAATTCAATCCGGTACAGAGAAGGCATTATGTTGCATATAACTCCAAAAAAAAGTTTCCAAAGCTGATAAAATTGATTATTGAGTGCTTTCAGAGTTCTTTAAGTCACCCCTTGTCAATGATAATCTGAGACCTAAGTATTCATTTCCTTAGCATAAGTCCAAAAATGAACCAAGATAATATGTTACTATTCTATTACCTCTAGATAATATTTGACTGGGAAAAAGAAAAGCAATAGTTTTGATAATGTTTATACTACTAGCTTTCGAATATAATATACAGGGAAGATGATGTATTTTCATCAGATCTGTCACTGTATTCCATCTAATTGTTAAAAATCTTTCTTCAAATTTGTTTTTGGTCGTAATGCTACTGCTTGGTCTTTAAAGTTAATTCTGAATATATATTTATTAATTGATGATGAGATTTAAATAATTTATACTTATTAAAGAAAAGATACTCTCTGCATACCAAAAAATCTATTATCTTCAAAAGGAACTGAGATGAAGCACGTTGCTTTAGAGACAAACTCAATGAAATTGTATCCTGGTTACAGACATATCATGGCAAATGAAGCTTTAAAAATCCATATGATATAATTATATAATTATTATATATAAGGATGGTCTTGTGAGTAAGGCAATGCACCAGAAAATAGGCAATTCTAAGTTTTAATTTCTGGTTCTGAGTTGCCCCCTGTATATGATATAGAAAAAAATGTCTTTCCTACTGGTTCCAAGGTACATACAAATCACAACTTATAATAACTATTTAATAAGGAAAACATGCAAACGAACTGATACAAATTATCTGCCTTGGAAACTTATGTGATTATTTTCTTAGAAGCAAAATATTTACTGATATTCTTTTAAAAACATGAAAATTCTTACCATGAACTCAACAGATTATTATGTAAATCACATATTATGCAGGAAGTTTAAAAATATTGTTGGTGTAATTAATACCTTGATAGTTAATTTACAATCATGGTAATTTAGGAAGAATTTATTGTGGTTAGTCCAATTGCAATGATGTTGACATTCTCATTCCAAATGACTTAATTATTATTAAAAATCTCATTAAGATTATAGTTATATTTGTTATTGGGAAGCTGCTCACCTTTATTCAGACTCTCCAGGTGATCAGATCGCCATTACTGGTCTACAAGAAAAGGACACAGAGACTTGTAGTAAGTTCTTAATGTCCAGAGCTCTTCGCTGAAATGACTGTGATGTTCATATAAGGGTGTGGGTTTTTTTGTTGTTTTTTTCTTTCATCTTTGCCTGGATGACTACCACATGGGTGCTTTCTTCTTCCTCCTTCTAGGGTCCAATTGCACTATTTTCATTTTTACTTTACATCTTCTTTCTTCATTGTTCATATTTCCACACTGCATACATATATAGTATAGATGTCAGTCTTTACCATTTGGATACCTTCTTTATTGTCAGCTCTCAGGACTGCATTACTTTACCTGAGCACTAATGAGTTAATCACTGCTCTGGGGACTCCAGTGTTACTTTGCACTTTCTTTTGTCATCATATCTCTGAGCTTCTTTTCACTGCATTGTCGCCTTTCTTTAAGGCCTTCCCTGTCATTCTTTGCTTCTATACACTCTGTTATATTTGTAAGCAGTTAAATTCTGCACAAACTGTCTATTTATATCTACTGTCTGTATAAAAATAATAGCTATATTCAACATAATTATACAAAGACATAGAAAAAGTACTAGAAATTTAGCAGAAGCCACCTGGACAAAGATAAAACTTACGTGTTTAAATTTTTATGGTTTGAAATCTAAGTTGGGGGTAACACAGCATTTTTTTTTCTTTGAATTCAAAGGCAGGTGGTTCGGTGAAAAAAAAGTGAAAGTTGACAATTTTTTTCTTCAAATTTGCTGTAATAAATACACTGTATATGTCTCATTTTGTGAATTCCTATTTCCTCTTAGTAAAAACATGATCTGATAGATTATCTATCTATGTAAATATATTTTTTTTCACACAATTGTCATACAGATTTCAACAGTTGCTTCTGTTATCATTTCAAATTAGTTTAGTAACAAATGGGAAACAATCCTCCAAGGAAATACCCAGAGATGAAATAAATGTAGTTTAATAAAGAATAAGGGGAAGAATGAAAGGATGGAACCTCAAGAATCAACACTTTTTAAAAAGTTTAGGGGAATATTGCTTTGTGAAAAATAGCTGAAAATGAAGCAGAGGTCTATTAGAGATGCAGATATAAAATTTGGAGACACAAATTTCTAAAACCTTTGTGCAGAAAAGCTACTCCACAATTCCTCATCCTTATCTGATTCATGCTTATTTTCTTGTGAAATAGCCAGTGAAGTTAAAAGTGAAGGAGAACAGGCCTGTCTTCCATTCATGATTTATATCAGGAATCATGTGTTTAGGAGTGAAAAATACAACTATTCAGAGTTTTCAGTAGACCACTTTGTAAATGATTGTTTTGTCTTGAGAAGCTGTAGGAATTTAGTGAAAGGAAAAATATTTTGCTCCCTAACTTCACAGATTAAAAAGAAAAAAGTGGGAAAGTGATGGAGTGATATATATATATATTTTAATTTCACTTCATTGGTTCACGGGAACAGTGAGATAATAAGCATTAGTGTGTTTAGCAGCCTGTGCTGAATGCCTTGATGATTTCAATCTCACTCCTGAGAGAACTCACAACCTTTCTGAGCACAACCCTCATCCTTAACTGTAGATACCAGAGATAAGATTAAAAAGTCAAGGATGAAAAAAATAAGCGTTCCAAAATATGCCAGTTCCTCTTCAGAAGTCAACATGATGATACATTTATGAACATTTTCTAAAACAAATCTAAGTTATCAACAAAAGTGTAACAAACTCTCAGATCGCAATTTTCCAGGAGTACTCTTATGATGAAAGTACATTAAATTACCATTACTGTTTTATTCTAAAGGTGGGCAAACCACTTTCAATATGCAGTGTGACAGAATCTTGTTTTTTGAAGGAAGAAGATAGAAAGAAGCTGCAACACTGATATAAATAATTAGACACACACCCCCGCCCACATCTGAAGAGCCACTGAATATCTACATACTGGTAGATATTTTTAAAGTGTCTTACAAATTTAAATCCATTGCATGTTATACATTTAGGCTTTCTAATGCTTGTTTTGGTACAACAGATAAGTTTTTTTGATGGTACTGCAAAGGACTAAGGCTGCAATTGAGCACCTTCCTGGGAAACCGTGTGCTGGTTTGACCAGTTTCTCATGAGTTCAATTTAATGGTGTGTGGTTTTACAATCCCTGTATTTTGTAAGATTTTGGAAGTGCTCACTGTTTGATTAAAATGAAGGAGTGTCACTGTTTGATTGAGAAAATTCATGTCTAGAAAAAAAATGTGAAGACTTGTTTGCTTTAAGCATTTATCTTCATCTCGAACTTTGCTGAGATGGGATAATTTGACCACTAATATAGAAAAAAAGTTTTCAGAAAAGACTGGCTGTATTTGATAGAAGCCTTTCTTGTATTCCCTTAAAGGACAAAGTCTGTAAATAGAATAAACAAAAAAGCAACAATGTCTTCAGAAGAATTTACAGTACTGCATTGCTGATTCCTCCATGTGTATATTGCTTAGAGAATTACATATTTTATTTGTTTTTAGAAACAACTCTGGCATCAGTTAAAATCCGGTCATAAATTACCAAGTGAAATTTCGATTAAAGTTAATACAAAGCAGTGCTCAGCTTTCAAGTTCAGCTTTGGACCGACTTAAAACAAAAGTTAGGAATCATGTAACTTACCAGTTTTGTTTTTCCTGTTGCCTAGATTTTTCCCATATGGTAATTAAAAATACGTCTTCATTTGTCTTAAATATTGTAAATTTTTTGAATGATTATTATATACAATTAGTCAGGAAAGAGCCACTGTGTTCTGATACCTTCATCCTCATCAGTTTCATGCTGTTGGTTTTATATCGTGAGGGACCTATGTGCCAAAGGAAATAGAATTAGGATATTGGATTGAAAAACATTCTGCTTTTTGTTTTATAATATCTAAACAACAACTTATTTTTTCTTGATATCAGATTTCCAAAGCTAAATTTACAAAACAGGAGTGCTGAGACTCTATAATAGTGACCTATTCAAATGATGAGTGACCACTTCCAGGGGCACACATTGCTCATGTGGGCTGCAGTGGTGGACATAGACTTCTTTGTTTCTGTGCTTCCCTCTCTTGATGCAGTCTCCTTTGTGAATTTCCAGTTTCTTGTCCAGTACCTAAAGGAGACCCAAGTGACTACAACTGGAAGACATTTTCTCAATAGTACACTGAAAAAGTGACAATCAGGAAGCCAAAGAGCAGAAACAGAATGAATGGAGTGAAAAATCAAAGCTTATTTATCCAAATGCTTTGAAAAAGATGCAGAAATATGCCCTATAGGCTGATTTCTGTTTCTCCTTTAAGTTTTTGTCTATTAATTCTGTCTGAATCAGATAATCTATTCCTTTCTTGCAGAATATACTGAGAAAGTAATTTCCTTTGGTAATGTTCTAAAAAGTCATCACTTGAACTATGGGACATACAAGGCAAATCCTGCCTTTTGATTTCTGAGACTCCACTAAGAGTATGACATCTGCCAACTGATACCATAGTTCCAGGCTGTAAAATACTGTAGGCTGGTACTTCAGTTTTTCCCAGTGAAGTTGTTCTCTCTCTTCTTGTGTAATTCATTGGGCTAGAAAGAATAACGATCCCTAATTCTGCAACGCTAGGGCATTTGTCTGATTTCAATTTTGAAGAGCATTTCAGAGCTCCCTCATGTAATATTTCTGTCTTTTCTTTTTTGATATAGCAATTAAATCTGACGGACGCAACCCTAACTGAAATTTGCACTGTTATTTTAATTTTTTTGTTAGATCTCAAAATTACAAAAGAAAATAATTCTTAGAAAATGTATAAAATCAGTTAAAATTCCACACTCCTAACCTCTTTTTTACGGCTTACACCTGCTATGATACTTTCCTGGTAATGATACTACCACAAAAGTAGTAGGTTTTTTTTTTTCTTCTACGTAGGCTTTGAAAAGAGTTCTATTTCATAATATATATATATTTTTTTTACAGAGGAGTTATAATTTTCTAATATTTTGTTTAATTTTGAATGCTTAGCATTTTTATATAATTATAATTTAAACTAATAATATTCGTAGTTGGTTAGTAAAGAGAATAAAGTGCTGGCAAGTATTGCATGTACAGGTGAAAGTCAGTGTGATCATCCTGGGTGCTACATTAAGAAATTACTGTATGCAATCAGGTTTTCATTTCAGATGAAAAAAATTGCTTCTACTCTGATGATATTCTTACACTTCTCTGTTCTCTGTTGATATTTTATGTGCTTAGACAGAAATTATACTAAAGAAGAGCATGATAGAATATTCAATTTCAACATGAAATTTGATAGCATGAATCCTTCAGGAGACACGTGTGAGATATCAGTTATGAACATATAATTATCAGCTGGAGTTCAGCTACAGAATTGTGTTATAATGCTGAAAAGTAATCTCCAAAATGCTCTTGGTTGAATTTTGATACCGTATTTTAAGGAATCCACTCCTATAGGTACTGTTGTCTGGTACTTTTTTATATCCTTTCTGGATTTCTGATGAAGATCTTTTGCCCTGATATGAACCTGAAGTAATACTGAACACAATGCATATAGCTCAGCTTTCTTGTTAATACAGAAATAATGCAGGGAAAAGTCTACATTTATACACAAGCAACAGTTGTTTGGTATTGTTGACACACAACAGATAGTACATGAAAGCTAGGAATCACATTCAGGAGGTTTTCTTTGTTTCAGGTTTTCACCTTTTTTTTTTTTTTTGCATTAATGCAGATGCATTTTTGCATCTCTTCTATATTATATGAACATAGTAGATACAAAAAGGAATATGCTGGCCTTTGACTAATTGGAATTCATTCATCAGATTAAAATAAAGTAAATCATCAGGAAGTTTCTTTCTGAATGAAAGCTTGGTGACACTTCATCACTTCATATTCTTTCTTTGATTCACAGAACAACCACTCACACATTTTACTGGCTAGATATGCATCTAATTTCCTAGAGTTACAGCAGGAAAGAGGACTCAGTGGACAATTCTATTTCTGAAATTTTGCACCAGATTTCATTAAATACATAACTGTCCTTTCCACATTTCTCTTTAAGTATCCCTATTTGCAGTAAGGCTCACTTGTTCTTTTCTCCTCCATATGTTCCCCATCTTTAGCTTGTTTAGCCATTTCAGCCCTCAGGCCTCTGCTTTGAAATGTAGAACCTGTAATTCTTGGACTGCCTCTCCTATCTTTACAATACTTTCAATCTTCTGTATATTTAGCTCTTCTTATTATGTAAAAGAGTTCTCATTGAGATACTATTACACTTGATCACACCCATGAGGCTAGTAATGATCTTTGAAAAAGAAATAACAGAAAAACAACAACAACAAAGTAATTATTTGATGAAAACAATTAGATATACTAACGTGGAAGTTATAGGTAAAGTATAATGGAAAAAAAAAAGAGGGAATCTGACACAAAAAATAATGTTTAATTAGTGATGTTAAAAAATGCACATAATTTGACTCCTGAACTAAAAAATATTTCATTTGTTGTATTTTCTATTCAGGTTGCTTATTGTTATACAGAGAAATCATGTGACTCCCTTTCATATCCCTTCTCTACAGACGTTTATGTTATCTTTTTGGATAAATGGCTGTAAAAATGACTGCTTGCTGGTGCTGGTGGATTTTTTGGTGGTAGATAACTGTTTCAGAATATGAAACAGTCATGCCTTAAAAATATATGCTAGGAGTACATAAGACAAACTCTTTCATCTTCCGTGTATTTTGGGTACTAAAAGGTGAATTACGAACTCTCCTGACATGGTCTATATATGCATTTTTCCTGAGCAAAATGTACTTCAAGTAGAACAAAAATGGTGTTGAAAAAGGAATTTCTGAGTGGTTCGAGTGCCAGGAGCAAAACCTATATTCAAAATGCCTCTTCTGAACCTATGCTGGTTATCTCTCAAGAAAATTAACTTAAAGTCAAATTATCACTAGAATTTATCACCTTTGCAAGATACTATGATTAACTCAACTTCAACAGTCTTACACATGTAATTTTGTTCCTAAACTCTTCATAAGCAAAAGAGTTAAAAAAGTAATCAAAGTGGACAGATAGAAAGTGATGCTATTAAATATGCTTACTATACCTGCTGTGAGTTTTTAGATAACAAAGCTATAAGATATTCCCATTTTATTTGAAATGCAAAGCAAAATACTTGGGCACCTCTTTGGCGATGAGGATTATTTCCTGAATCTCCAGGCATGACTTAATGACAGTTTCTCACTTGGTCCTGTGCAGCTAGTTGTATAACAGAAGGTGAAGCACTATTGTTACAGTGAATACATGTGTATGTCAGGACAGTGTGAAAGTACATCCCGAGGAGGCTCGGGAGACTTAATATTAGTTGTTCTCAGCAGTGGCTTACACACAGTCTTACCTAATGAGTTCATACTTGTGAGGTATGCTAAACTCTGCTGTGGCAAGGTTGCTAGCCATTTACTTTAACATTCAATCTGCGGATACTTAGCCCTAACTCATATTAAAAACCCAGTGGTTAATAATTCAGTGATCTTAATATTATTCTTTCTATTCTTTATTGTCACATTTTATGTTTAATAGATAAATAGAGAATACATTCAATTGATAGCCTCAAAGTAAAAGCTCACATGATTTCTGACACAAAATAGTAGGCGTGTCATTAGTGAGGCATTAATTAGAGTATATGTAGTGGAAATGCTAAGTCAAGGCTTGAAGCAGTGATCGAGCACCTGGGGGGAAGGCAGGACAACTTGGGGGAGTGACAGAAGTGGGGTCCCAGACCTCATTTAAGGGGAAACGGTGGCATCTTGCTGGAGAGTAAGTAAAATAACAGTTGAGAGAATTGAGTCAAACTGTTTTCTGATCTATACTGTCTGCCACATTCTCCGACTTTTGAAGTAATTAGAAAATAGTAAGTTACAGTACTTATGTTTTTCAAAATTGCAGAATTCAATGGTGCCATTGTGGCAAAACATTTGCCATTGGGTAAGGAATGAACAGATGATGAAGCACTACTGTACCTGATTTGGGAGCATAGAAGTATAGGTAGTGAAATTATCTTTGGAGATGTGATTTTGTTGTTGTTGTTGTTGTTAACAGAGCAAAAGAAAGGTTACACTTGTTCACAGCAAAATGTCTATTATTCCTGCATGAAGCTGAACTTAAATATGACTCATGTAATTGAACAGCTTGATTTTTAGTAGTTTGATAGGAAAAAAAGCAAGAATTAATTGCCATGCAATCAAATAAATTGAATGAGCATGCGTGAGAGCTTCTGAAACAACTGTCTCTGTTGTGCACGTTCTGACATTAAATGCTAATTATACTAATATTTTGGTTTTTTTCAGTAATTTTTTTCTTTTTTTTTTTTCGGGAGCACTTCTTTCCATTTTTGTGGATAACTGGAAATGACTTTTTTGGGTCACACTTGCAATATTTTTCTGTCCTGAGATGAGGATTGGCTATTATTGGCATTGCTTATAAGCTTTAGCCAAAAGTGCCATAGTAGCACTGTGGTTTCTTGTCTGCCATTTCAGAGTTTCATCATCACACATTTGAAAACGTGCTTTGGTCTTTGTTATTGCACCATTTCCCATTCCTTGTTGCAGGAAACTTTCTGTATACAATTTTATGTTATTATAACTGCTATGAATACAGATATAATAGCTTATAGGAAAATCATGTTTTTAATATTTATATGTTACATAGACACTAGGAGAAACACGTGGAATATTTCTGGATGTTTAGCAGAGGCCCTCTTGTATTTATTACTTATTATGCTGTAGAAGTCTTGTTTTTTTGAGCAATGTTACTGTGATAGGAATGGGAAAAATCTTGCAGTGCAATGTATGGTTCACAGGAGTTAAAACTGCATAGGGTTTTGAGTTTCTGCCTGCTTAATTTCTCTATTATGTAATTTATTATAGAAAAAAAAAAGTTTTACTATTTTAAAATTACTGTCAAACTTCTCCAGAATGTATTTTCAGGGGACAGCAGACTATGTGTATATAAAAAAAAAAGAAGACATTTCTTCTCAGTGACCACCTAGGATCCCTTATGGTCTCAGTAATTGCCACGTTGCTTGGAATAACTTCCTTACTGAACTGTCAATGGAAAGACTATGGCAAGCAATTTGTTATGAATTAATGAGGCAGAAATGAAAATGCAGTGAAATATACATAAATATATATACCAAAACATAAATTACAGCAAATAAAAGACCAGAATAAAAATATAGTAACATTTCCTTGTAAATCAGCTACTGCTTGTTGGATAACTGCTGCCCCTGGGTAAACTGACATTTTCATATGCACTAATTAGCAAAGAGGTCAAATAAAAATTCAGTTTAAAAAATTTCATTTGTGGTTTTTTTTTTTTAGTCTCTATGGAGGAAATAATTAAAAATAACCTCCGGAATAACTGATAAAATAAAACAGTAGGTGTTCTGTTTCTCCATAGCAGGACTGGTTTATTATCTCTATCTAACTAACTGTGAATGAGTTGGGGAAAAAAAACAAATGTAGATTTTTTTAATATATTTTTTTTAATGCAGGCTGAAAAGTAGCTCTATGCTGAAGTATGAGACATTGTTGCCATGTATACAGACACGCTTTTAGATCTAGTGAAAGGCTGATGCATGGAACAGCAGTGCCAAGGCTGCCCTGATGAACTAAGCCTAATGTCTCTTCTACTTGCTAGGCGTGCCTGCAATGCTGTGCGCTCATGTTGGCAATAGCAATGAGCTCTCTGCTAATCAGTGCGTATAGAAATATCCAATTACATAGGAGCAGTAGGGACTTGAATAAAAACAAATGAACTACCTGAAGATAGAATCTGTATTTCCAAACCAGCAACAACATTAATTCTTGATTTCCCAGCTAAAACTTCCAACTTCTGGAACTGCAATTTTTATCTTTGTGAAAAATGAAAGAATAAATAGTAGAATATTTAACAGTAGTATTGTCCATTCTCAGAACTGGTGTCTGCAAGTTCTTGTAGTATTGTAGTAAACCTCCATGTAAAATAGCAAAATCATTCATTGAATTAACAATGAAAAGCTGAGAGTGTGTCTGAGTTCAAAACCAAAGACCACGATAAGCCTCAGTTCCCTTGTTTCTTCAGCATACGTTGCTCTTTGATGAGTTGCTGTTCTGTTCTACAGTGAAGGAATAGTACAGAAGAACCACAGAAAGATTTTTGCTTTTTGCACCTTTCTCAGACCTAATTTGTTCTGTCCAGGACTGTGACAAGAAGAATGTTAAGTGTCTCCCTCAGCTTCCCTGGCACAGTAGTGAAGTCACAGATAACTGTGACATTGTATTGCAAGCACACATATAAGCAGTCCCACTCAGCTGATGTAGAGAGGTGTAAGTCTGCCTGGGTCAGAATGTGTGTCGTTCAATCTGTCAGTAGGGTGTTGTTAGAGTTAGGGTACAACGTTTTGGTTGCAATTGGACTTGATAATGAAGGTCTTTTCCAACCTGAGCAATTCTATAATTCTATTTTAACAAGAGGAAAAAGAAGGAAAAAGGGAAAAAAAAAAAAAAAAAAAAAAAAAGCCACAAACCCACAGCATATTCCCAATACAACAATTTGAATAAAAGCTATTTCAGAATTTCAACCACAAACTTACGATCATAGAAGTGTATTCACATAAATTGTATGAATCACATCAGCTAAATCCCAGGGCTGCTAAGATTGAAAAAGCTGCTAATCAGTAAGCCACGAATTTCTGCATAATTTGTTTTGAGAAATATCCTCCTCTCAAAATACGCTTAAAAGGTATGTCTCACTGTCAAATGTTCACTTAAATGAAGATGAAATTTGTTATAGTTTATAGTGAAAATAAAATTATATATACATAATTGCGTGCAACATTTATTTTCAATTTAGTATGCATATAATCTTGTCATTTACAGATCAAGTGCTTTTTGTTCAGTAATTTTTACTACTTAACTATGTCCATTAGTTTTGTATTGATGGACTTGCTGCTTGCTTGCCGATGCATAATTATGTACTTTTACATATATGGTGCATTACTGCAGTGTGCTGTTTCAAGATATAAACATTTCATGAGGATGAACTTGGCAGGATGTTTTTCCATATAAAAGCTACACAAAAAAAAGCAATTTTTACTCCACTAAAGTCAGAGAGTCAGGTTTTTCTCAGTAGGAGCTAATAAAAGATTTCATGTCATTATATGCTGTGTCATGTTCTGTAAACAAGTGAAGAAAGTATACTTCAGAAATGCTTCCACAATTTTTATATACATATAATGATATTTTTCATTTCAGTCTCTATGGAGAATTAATCTTAGGCAAGACCAGTAAGAATATGAAACTGCCATTTAATACTTTTGAAATACCCTGAGACAATCCTAGTGACATTTTTCCCAGAAATAAAAGCAATTCTTTGCATGATAAAAATTCCAATACACAAGATAAGTAAACCAAGTTCATTTTATCCCCTTGTGAAGTTAGGTGCATTTTCTTAATAAATAGTTGCAAGTATGGATCATAGAGCAGAAACATGATAAACACAGTTAAGATCTGGATTATGCTTATAGCAAATGTGTTTATTTTTCCTTTTTTTTTCAAGGCATTCATACATATATCATATATATATATGTATACATATGTATACATTCACATACATATGTGAATGTAATTGTTCAGTACCCAAAATAAAATATCAGGCATGAATTCTTCAATACTATGCTATGCCATGTGCACCAGGAAAATGGACTCATTTTTATTTGTCTTTTGTTCTTGCTTTTAGATCCTGTTGCTTTATGTTAAGATTATTAATGCTTTGTCAACCATACCCAAGGCATTCACATTACTCCTGTTTTGGCTTGTCATTTTCAGAAAATCTAAAAAGTTAAGTAATTTATTTTTTGTTTCTAAAAAAAGATGGTATTTATTTTACATGTTACACAGATGCCAAAATCTTTGCTTTCCTGAAGCCTGTAGAAAAAGATGACTCAAGCCAAGATTTTCTGAGGAAATCTTAATGACAACTGATCTAAATATTTTGCAAATGTTTTATAATATGTTTCCCAGGTACAATCTGGTCCATTCGGTCATCTTAATAGAAATGTTTTTTATTCCACCTTCAAGACTTTTTAAAAAAACATATTAGTAGTTCCAAATCTATATGATAACTGAGTTGGCATTTGCTATTTCCCAATATTATGCTCCCAGAGCTACAGTCAGCTTTCAAAATGTAGAATTATCTTACAGAAAGTAAAATGACCATTTCCCAAATTTATTTTTTACTCACTGTGCTAACATTTATAAGCAAAAATTTGGTGGTAATGATATACATATTTATAATTACAGCATTTTTTTTTGTATTTTTTAGCAAGCCAATAAACAAAAATAGAAAATGCAGCTCAAAAACTCTTAGTGTATAGCCAAATGTTACTGTTCATATATGAAGCATGAAATAGTTGACTGTAGATTTGTTTCTTTTGTACACCTGCTAAATCTCCTGGACACATTAAAAGCAAGACCTGGCTTTAAAGTAGAATTTGGCCAACTGCAGTGTTAGCAGCCATCATAATTTGTTTCAGCATCCCCTGAACTTCTCTGATGTTGTATCTGCCAGTAATGAAGCCATCAGCAGCTGGAAAACCTGAAATGCTTCTTGTGCTGCTACCAGATGACATCCACTATTATTTTGCTGCTAGCATCATGAGGGAGGGACACTTAGCTTCTAAGTGTTAGCTTCTAAAGTATAGAAGACTAAGTAACTTCTGGAATTTGAGGGTTTTATTCTGGCTTTGAAAAAAATGAAAGTTGGCTACAGGAGTATTTTGTTTGCCTGTTAATTAGTTATTGCCTTGGAGGCAAGCTCATCTGCTGAAGTATAAGTTTGCCAGGCCTCTGAAGTATATTTTCATTTGTACACATTGCAAGCTGAAATGTCTCAAACTGGAAAGATAAACAAGAGTTCATTATCACTGCTGAAAAGTCCAGCACAAAAATACTTCAGCTGACAATCCTATTCTTGGCGCTTTTGCTACCATTTTGCTTCTTGTAAGTGTGCTGTACTTGATATATTTGTTGAAATCAGAAGTATGAAAAAAGGTTTTGCTTATTATGCTTTCCATTCATAATATAAAATATTTGCGTTGATTGGAGGATAGTGAATCTAATTTAGGAGGAAAAAGTTGATAATACAAGGGTCATTGCTTTAAATTGTCTTTCCCAGAGTTAACTGAAATATACTGTAAATCATATTGGACATTTATGTTTTAGGTTTTAGTCGATCATTGGTAAGGTACAGATTTCTTTTTAATATTTAAATAAGATAATACTAAGTTCTTCCAACTAAAATCTTAAAAACCTAGAATCTTTCATATGCATTTAATTTTTTAATTAGCTCTCCAACATCTTACAAGGAAGCTTAAACAAGATAAGCAACTGTTGTTTCATACTGGAAGTTGTATTAGGCAATATTTGAATTTATTGGAAAAGCTTACGTTAATTTTCAGTAGTTGCCACTGAAGTTATTTGGAGGCTGTAATGTATGATATTGTAAATATAGTTTTGGGAAAATTGATTTGAGATAGGAAAAGGAAAAATACTGATCAATTCTGATAGAATGGGTGGTGGTGTTCTCATGTGGTAGTGAAAATTAGCGCCAATGCACCCTTAAGTGAAGGCCAAAGAACAAGTGGTGTTCTTGACACATCTTGTGTAGTTCAACACTTGTTCCACTGTAAGCTGAGCATTAGAAAGCATTTCATTTTCACGCCTAATACAAATTACTCAGTACTCTGATCCTTGGAGGAAGTAATGTTTATTTATTGAGGTGAAATGTCCAAGAGAGATTGCATGGGTAAGCTAAATTAGACTTGTTGAATGTAGTGGAAGTTTTACCACACGAAAATCACTCTGACTTATATCTCCTGGGGAGGGGATGGAATTTGGAGATAAGGTGTCACACTCTCTCCTGGGGTGAGGACCAGCCATCTTTATGATGTGATCCGTGTGTATCTTCACTTGAGAAATAAAACAGAGGAAAGGATCAGTTCCTCCTGGTCCAATCTGAGTGTGGACAATGCTTTGTTTCCACACATTTGAAAAGGAATTCTAAGAAAATGGGTAAAGAATGCACAGCTAGTTTTCCTTTTCCTATCTCAACCTGAAAGCCTTCCTCGGGCATAGTATAGGATGAATAAGTTCTGAGGGCAATCAGAGAGCAAGGACAGTTCACTTGAGTGTATATGGCACCTAGCAGGCATGTTCAGCTGAGCAGATAGAACCAGACATTTCCAGCAAGGGGCAATGACAATCAGTGGGCTTGCAGATATTTTTAAATCTTAGAATTGTATATAATAACACTAATGTTATATATGTAAGTATAATTACAAAAATAATTACAAATAATACACAAAATACACATAATATACAAACATAAAGCAATAACTTTAACAGAAAAGGAAAATAAAGCAGAGCTCTATATTACTCCGTACTTAAACTGAACTACTGAAAACCATGTGCTATAAAAAAAATGTTTAGTCCTCATGATAAAATATAAATTTTAAAAATTGATAGTTTAATCGCTGAAGAACTTAACTGGCACTTTGAAAAATAATGCCTTACCTCAGTGTCTGGTATCTTTAATTTCAGTTTCAAGACAGCTTTTCATTGCTCATTTCTTGTTTGCCACCAAATGTTTTAATCAGTAACCTAACTTCAGAACAGAGCATTTGACACCTAAAAGAAGGGACAGGAACTTTGTTTTAGATATATTTTCTGGTAATACTTGTTTGTTTATTCTTAGATGTATAATGGTACTGAGATAAAATACTGAAGCTTTTTTTGCCTAGAAAATCATAGAGTCATTAAGGTTGGAAAAGACCTAAAAGATCATTTAGCCCAACCATCTACCTATCACTAATACTTCCCTACTAAACTATATCCTTAAATATAACATCTGCTTTTTCCTTAAATACCTCCAGGGATGGTGACTCCACCACCGCCTTAATTAACCTGTTCCAATGCCTAACCACTCTTTCTGAGAAGAAATTCTTCCTAATATCCAACCTGAACCTTCCCTGGTGTGACTTGAAGCCATTCTGTCTTGTCCATTCACTAGTTACATGGGAGAAGAGGCCAACTACTCACACAACCTCCTTTTAGATAGTTTTAGAGAGCAACAACATCTCCCCTAAGCCTCCTGTTCTCCAGACTAAACAATTCCAATTTCTTCAGTCACTTCCCATAAGTCTTATGTGAGTCTGTACTCCAGACCCTTCACTGGCTTCATTGCTCTTCTCTGGATATGCTCCATTATCTTTCATCTGAAAATGCTTAATGACAGAAGGGTTACATTAAATCCTTTTCTGTAGAGTGCGGATGTACAACTGTAACTAAAAATAACCCCCGTTTCGGCTTGTGGGGACAGGAGCAGAGGGGACAGGAGCAGAAGGGAGAGTTGGTCAGTCCAAAAATAGTATCCTTGTATCTACAAATTTACAGAAAAAAACATACTTTGTTTTACACGAAAGCAAGGCTTCTGAAAAAAAATATTGACAAACTTATCAATAACAGCATACATTTTTCTCCAAAATATTTGACTGTTATATGAACAGTAGAAGCTGCTTTTTCAATGTGTAGTATTTCGGATTTCTAAAACAGACACATAATGTGCTTTCTTTTGCAAACACTTCATAGATGGGTCTGCTTTCTGCTGACACTGGTACTGCAGATAACCTCCTGCTGTCCCAGGGAAATCACATGTTAAGTAGTGCTACCTGTCAGAATTGGGAGCATGTATATTGAAGCAGTATATCTGCCTACAAAAATTATTTTACAATATTTTCATCTGCAAGCTATTGGTGCTTTCAATCATGGAGGATGTTTCTGCTCTTATTGTGCAGTGACACGTCAGGCTGGGCATGTAAAGTAATGCAGTGTGACTGATACAAGCTGATGTTACACTTCACAGCACAATGCTTCATAATGTGTTATGTCAATGGGAGTGTTTAAAAAAAAATTCTCCAGGAAAATCTAAGTAATAAATAACTATAGTAACTAATAAAAGAAATAAAAAATAAAAGAAACTTTCCCACCCATCTCCCTCAAAAAAGAAAAGAGACAAAAACATAGAGCAAAAATGAATTCTGAAGGATCATTAACATTAATAATAGTAGGTTATTTTTATAACATGCATACAGATAAAGAAGGTGAAAGTATTTTGTTTTATATGATCTTTATTTTTACGGAATAAAAATTACTTCACATTTGAGATCTTTCAATGCCATGTATTTCTAGAGGAGGAGTAAAAGTAATGTATTTTAATGTGCTTCAAGGTTTTTTGTTTATATATGTTTTCAAAATCCAAAACAGAAATACTGATTATACTGAATTTCCTTCTCCATTACTGTTTTTAAGATCACATAAGAAAATCTTATTCCTGAGTTCATTGTGGGTTCTTTTTTTTCTTTTGATGCTGAACTTCTATGTCTGCTTTTCAAGATATATTTTAATTTGGTTTATAAACCCAATTTTTCTTGAAAATCACCTTGCTACATAGAAACTAGTGTGGTGATTTCTCCCTTGTTATTGCAGGCTTCTTGCAGTATCTTCCTGTGAGTACTCCTAAAAAGAAATCTTTCCATCTTTCTCTCTAATTCAGTTTTCCTGTATCAAACTGTTTCATTCAATTGCTGATGTCGTCCATTCTAACTGCATGTAAGCGCTATTTGCTGCTCAGAGTTTTGCAGTTTGTGGTCAGAGAGCCAGGCAGCCTGTCCTGCAGCTGGTGGAGTATTCACGGAACTCAGTGGGTATTTTAGGTTCCACTGAACTGATGCACTCAGCATTTCTAATGTGCATCTTTTTCAGTGCCCATAGTCTGAATGAGTGTTAACTTGGCTGGATGGTATCCCAGAAATTTCTAGCTTTAATGATATATTACATAACAGCAAGTTCTATCACAAATGACAGTCACGGTTCTAGCACATGATGGTCTCATGTAGACATATACGCAGGAATAAACTGAAGCCATTCCTCGATGTTGAGAGCAAGACGAAAGCTGAAGCCAGCGCAGCTCCAGCCTGCCACACTATGGCTCACTCCAGGAAGCACAAAACTCTGCAGTGCACATCTGGCTGCAAGAAGACAGCGCTGGATCTGCAACTGCAAGAGGGAACAGCAAATGGATGCCATCAGCTTCTGCATGGGCTCAGTGGGAAGCTTAAAGGGTTGGAGGGAGTCAAAGCCTGGTATTTCAATGTACACAACATTGACTACAATCACAGTGTTTGACTATTATACAGTGAACTTTAGTCTTCTACACTCTTTACAACAAGTTTCCAAAGCTGCAGTTCATACATTTCCAGAAATCCAGGTATTAAAGTTATTCAAGCATCTTCTGCAAAATATTCTTATCTTCATTGCACAGACATTTTGCAACATGGTGATTATTATTAGCATTATTAGGCTGATTTGTTGTTATTGTGGACTTCATCTAGATTCAGCTGCTTCAGATAGCTAAGTATTAATGATCACATTTGCACCATATTTTTATAATTATTTTCTGATAATATGAAAAGTGACGTTAACAACAAGGAGAAGTTGACCTCCAATTCTCTATCTGATTGCTTTTGCTCTTTTGAATTTTCCCTGAAAATGCTCTTTTATATTATTATTTTGTTTCCTGATGAAACTAGCCATACAAGTACCTTGAAGCCTAATATGTTTGGTTACAGTATTCAGTATTTGGCTAGGAAAACAATTAAGGACGGTTTCAGTCATTCTTACTTTCTTCATGCAACACTAAAAGCTGATACAGGAGCAGCAATAGGGAACTTTCCTTGATTTTTGCTGTTTACACTCACCATACCCTTAATCTACAATTTGCCACTCACATTAGGTAGGTGCTTTTTAATCGACAGAGGATGAACAAACTCTTACAAAACCTTACAAAAACCTTACAAAAAACCCCTCTGATATTTCAATAAGAATAGCAAGAATTTGCCCTTGCTCTACTGCTGTTGTTTAGAAGCCCTGAAGAGTTTATCCTGTGTAAATCAGCATTTATCTCTTTTTGTCTACATTGCAGATATCTATATTCAACTCATTGTACAAGTGAAGAAAAACAGGCAGTTTCAGAGACCAATTTATCTCACCTGTTTCAGGTATGCGCTTTACACTTGATGTTTCTCATTGCTTCTCACTGTTTCTTTCCAGGAATGATAGGGACTCCAAATGCCAGCATGCATGACTTTTTCTGATTGAATGAATGGGATTTCTGATCTGACACACCTGTTCCAGTATCCTGGTAACAGTCTCAGATGCAGACTCAACATTTAAGTCTAACTTCAGATAGAACCACACTGGAAAGCACATAAATACATGAATGATGCACATGAATGTCAGTGCATTTGCTTCAGAAGAGACCAGCTAAGCTCCTACATAACTACTGTGATTAGATATCTGTGTTAAAGTAGGACTAAAACAGATCTACATAAAAAAAAGTAAAAATCATTTTTTCATCCACTAACAGACAACACAGGAAAAATAACCCCCTTTTTTTTTTTTTTTTTTTTTTTTTTTTTTTTACTACATGTACCTATAGGATTGAAATATTGCCTAGGTATTACTGTAATATCTATGTCTCAGAAAAGGCAAGGGAAGAACAAAAACAGGCTGCAATCCAGCAGCTAGGCAGGGGTCTTGCACTCAGCACACAGCTGGAAGGCTGCAGGAACAGATGCATACTGTGTTACAAGTGCCAGTCCTGATAGTTACATGCTGTAGTACAGAGGAGCCCTTAGTCAGGTAAGTGCAATCATACAGAACATTTCATATGAATTTTATTATTTCTGGAAGGTTAAGTAACATTAAACCAACGCGAAAACTGACTAAAGGTTACAGCCTTTGTTATTACAAATCTTTTGCAGTTAGCTTAGAGTTCTCTTGGGGTGAGGTGGTAGAGGCAAGAGCAAGTGTTGTAACATGAGATCCGACATCATCTGATTTATTCATTGGCTTTTATGGTGGAATATGTTACCTAATTGATTCATGTTTTAAAAAGGAAATTATTATAACTGAATCTTAGTCATAGCCATAAAAGGAGTCATCTTGGAATGGACTAGAGAAGCAGTGCACTGGTATTTGAGTTCATAGAATCATAGAATAATAGAATAGAACCACAGAATGGTTTGATTTGAAAGAGACCTTAAAGATCATCTTAATTCCAAGCCTTGTGCCATTGGGCAGGGTTACTACCTACCAGATCAGGCTGCCCAGGGCTACAGCCAACCTGGCCCTGAATGCCTCCAGGGATGTGATATGAACAACTTCTCTGGGCAACTTGTTCCAGTGCCTCACCACTCTCACAGTAAAAAACTTCCTAATACCTAATCTTAACTTAGCCTCTTAATTTAAAGCCGCCATTCCTTGCATCACCATCACTACACTCCCTGATAAAGAATCCCTCTTCAGCTTTCTTGTGGCTCCTGTTAGATACCTGAAGGCCACTATAACGTCTCACTGGAGCTTTCTCTTCTGCTGTTGGAGAAGGTTCAGAGGAGGACCACAAGTATATCAAAGGGCTGGAGCACTTCTTCTGTGAAGAAAGGATTAGGGAACTGGTCTTGGTTTGCTTGGGGAAGAAAAGGCTCTAGGAAGACCTCACTGCAGCTTTCCAGTAGTGAAAGGAAACTTCTAAGCAGGAAGGGAAGTAACTTTTTACATGAACTGATAGTGATAGAATAAGGTGGAATGGCTTTAAACTAAAAGAGCGGAAATTTGGATTAGATGTTAGGAAGAAATTTCTTACTCAGAGGACAATGAGACACAGGAACAGACAGCCCAGGGAAGCTGTGGATGCCCCATCCTGGAGGTGCTCAAGGCCAGTTTAGATGGGATCCTGGGCAGCCTGATTTAATGAAAGACAACCAAGCATGACAACAGTTGGAACAAGGTGATCTTTAAGCATATTCTTTAGAAATGGCATATTTTTCTTCTCTTAGGTCTCTGAAGTAGGAAGCATCTCTACCTCCACAGACTGAAGAATGACACTATGACCTGTTTTTCACTGTGTTCTTCATTTTGACATAAGGCATGTTCACCTCAGTGCCAAGAGGTATCATATGCTGTTAGATATGGTCATAATGAACCAACCATTTAAACAGAATAGCTAAGCTTAGTAGAAAGCATTGATAAACATACAACTAACACTAGTTAAAATAATTTGAATTGCTTTTATCTATTGTTTACAGTTGCCTAAAAGAATCTCCATAGATATGCTTTCAGTAAGCTAATTCACATGGGGGGAATGTCTAGTAAGTCTAATTCATTCTTTCCAAATAATATTCTTCTTTAAGGGAAACTTACAGTTTATCCATATGCTTCTATCCTAGATCTATTCTGAAAATTATTTGAAAGCTAGAATAATGGCTGTTAAATATCTCTGCTTGCTTATGGTATGATTTTTTTTCTTTTAAAGTGTAGGGAAGGGAGGTATCATTTTATCTTTTATTTTGGAAAAAAGAGGCTTCATTCAGAGATTTCCACTGGCTCTCTTTAATAAGAAACATCAGTATTAAGAGTTTTGATTATAATATCTTGACCAGTTAGAACATGAAACAATGCTTCATAATACTTTATAGAAGCCACATGCAGTCAGTTTGTATTTTTGTTATCTGTCTTTTGTGTTCGTGTCTACTATTTTCTTTCAAACCTTTTTGAGTTGTTTTGCTACAACAGGACCCTGTACCAGCAGTGTGCCATACCAAAATGTAGTGTTATCTAAGAGGATCAAGTGTCTATGATTCTTAAAACAACAACAAAAAAGGGCATTTATAAAAAAGAGTTTTTGAAAATGGATATAGACAGAAGAAACAGTTTAGGAAAGAGGAACTGAGACATTACTTCCCTGGTACTAGGTAGACTGGAATAATTTGTCTTAAATAGGTAAGTAATATGTTACTCAGATTCTACTTTTAATGGAAAACTAAATATGATTTTTTGGTTTTTGGTTGGGATATTTCAGGAAAGCATTTTTATTTTTATTTTATTTTTATTTTTATGTTTGTTTGTTTTTTTTTAATAGACGTGATGAATGCCAGCTCTGAAGTGAAAGGATACAGGAACAGGCTGTATCAAACTGTGACTACACAATGTGGAAAACAGAATTGTTAATACAGTAAAGCTGTGGGTGAACTCATCCCCCCATCACCACTGCGTCTTCCAGACTAAGAGCTCTTCTTTTGTCTTTGCTGGAAGCGGAAACAGGGACTCTCAGAGAGCTCTTCTAGACAGTGTGGATGCTGTAACACAGAAAGGAGTGTTGTGAATGCTGAACTTTGGTGTAACTGAGGCTTGGGAAGTTGCCTGAGGCTATGCAACGGTAGCATCAGTGGGCCAGAAAACTGCAAATGGGTTGTTATGAGAAGGATAAGGAGCAAGCTAAATCTTGTAAGAGCTGAAAAATACCTGCAATGGGAGGAAAAGAAAAATAGTTTGTAAGGTGTTGGCTGCAGACAATGTTGCTGGTCTGTTTGTTTTTAATTTAATTAAAATGTATAATTATGCCCAGGGAACCTTGAAGCTTGCATTTTTAAAGCTTGAAGTTGTAGAGCCTTACTGGGAGCTTGAGCTCGGTGCTTGCCAAGCCAGGAGTTTCCTCTTGAGCTTGCAACAGAGACGGTGAGGCTTCTGGAAAGCTTTCTCCATGTTTTACTCTCTCCATCTTGTTTTAACTGAAATATATCTTAGTTGTTACTAAGCATGGCTATGCTAGCCTTGCCTAGACCAAATAAGGCTGGTTTAGGCAATTTTGGCCTAGCCATATGCTCCTGCTCCAATGTTTTCATGTTAGCTAGTTTCCCTGTATTTATTTCATTAGTTTTTAATAGTCACTCCTTAAGATCTGATAATTTGAAAATCTTATGGACTTTGAACTTTGGTTGAAAGCATGCTTCTACTAGAACAGCCTTATTGTTTGCAGGAAGCCAAATCTGAAGGCAGAAAACGTGATTCAAGTTTATTCACAAAATCCTTTTAAAATTACTTAAATTTTAATGTTTTTTCCTCAAATGCTATTGCTTTTTGGAATTTGTATGCATGTGCTATTCTTTCATCTAGCTTTTCTGGAAATATAGAGTATATCAATACAGGGAAATCACAGTGCACGTTCCCAGTCATTACCTCACTCACTTGGGAATGAGAAATATCTGAGCTGCACCTACTGACATAAATAGAGTGGAAATGGGAACTAGTCTACTGCTTTACAGTAGAGTACAAGGTAAGAGTTTGCAGTGTAAGCATATGTGTTCACAAACAAAATAAAGGAATTTGTAAGAAATAAATTTGTCCTGATAAAAATAGTACTGATATCATGTCAGTTGTCATTTCCATAATTGAGTCTTGCTTAACAGATGTTTTATGAAATTTGCATAGTGATGCTGATGTTGCGTGAAGCTTTTCCTGCAAAATATGTTGCTTGGTTTTTTTAGGTCAGTGATTACTGTACACACAGATGAATACAGAAGAGTATTCCTAATTCTTTTTACTTTATTTGCTGATGTTAAATCAATAGGCAAAGTGATAAATCGGATCTTGTCTTCCAAAAATCAGTTTCACTGTTTCCATCATATTGTCATACTTCTAGAAAGCTTCTAGACTCATTCAGCAGAAGATTCTTCTGGTTAATTATTTAGTTAACTGATAACTGCAGGCAACCCCAAATTCACAAACTTTATGTGCCTATCTTGCCATATCTGTATCTAAAAAAATATATGTTAGAGAGTTAATAAATGAGACACCTCTAGTTTTCAATCTTATTTTTGTATCCAATTTTTATCTGAAAGTTTGGGATTTTTCCTGCCTAATAAACTACTAAAACAGGATAAAGCCATTTCAGTAGTTCAGTGAAGGATGAGCCATCTCAAAGGGTGGTCTAAAAATGCTAAGCAGAGCAATAAATTCTGCTTGCCTAAACTTCTTTTTTGGTGTTGTTTGGCTTGATTTTTGTTGTTGTTGTTTTTTTAATTGAGTGGAAGACATTTTTATCTGGATCAAAGAAGCTAACTTGCTCCACTGCTATCAACCACTCCCATAAGAACCAGTGTTGGGGATCACAAGGCTACTTCCAGCTGTTTTTAGAAGGCCTCATCAACTTCTTCCTCCTGATCAGGCGGCCTATAGTACACACCCACAGCAGTGTCCAGGGTTGGTGACTTCACCACCTCCCTGGGCAGCCCATTCCAGTGCCTGACCACTCTTTCACAAAAGCAGCGTTTCCTAACATTTAGCCTGAATCTCCCCTGGTGCATCCTGTCTGTCAGGTATGCTAGACGCACACCACATCTTGGTGTCATCTGCAAACTTGCTGAGGTGCACTCAACATTACTGCTGATGTCTTTGATGAAGATGTTAAAGGGCATCAATTCCAGCACTGACCTTTGAGACTTGTTGCTGACCTCTAAGCAGACATTGAGCTATTGACCATCACTCTCTAGGTACAATCTCATAAACAGTTCCTCATCTATCAGACAGTCCACCCATCAAATCCATATCTTTCCAATTTGGAGACAAGAATGTTGTAGGGCTTTTTGTTGATGGCCTTACTGAAGTCCAGATAGATGACGTCAGTGGCTTTTCCCTTGTCCACTGATGCAGCTATACTATCATAAAAAGCAACAATGTTGGTCAGAGAGGACCTGCCATTTGAAGAGGACATATGAGGACAAATTTTTTGCATAGCACAGAACTACTGAGTGAGTGGAATTATACCTGGTGATATTTTGCCCCATCCAACTCTGCATTTATCAGTCAAAGCAGATAATCAGTTGTGTACACTTCTTTAAAATCTTATTTTTGCCAGAGGTTAGACATGTGAAGAATCAAAGTGACAGTCATGGAGGCTTTGGTACAGAACAGTAGCAAGAGCTGTGCAATTGTGTGCATTTATATGCGTATGTATGTATATGTGTGTCAGTAGATATAAAAATGTTTTTCAGACAGATTTTATATCCTAGATTTAAGAGAGGTCATTTCACATTGTATGACTTCATTATTTGTTTTTCTGCAAGTGTTTTTTATCACATTTGATAATGTGCAGTGTGGAACTTTCTTATGACATAGTAGTATGAGAACACCAAGAAGCTATCACAGAGCTTTCAAATGCAAACTTGCACATAGTAGGAAACAGAAGTATGGTCTTCAGTTTGTATAAAAAAGTAATAAGATTTAGGAGTAAGTATGAAAGGAAGAGAAAACAAGAAAACCATATTAGTGAATACAGCCATGACTTATTACTGTCTTTAAACAATAAAATCATCAGTAGTATATAGAATATCTTCCTTTTTTAAAAAAAAAAGTAAACTGAAATACGCTGGGAGTTTTTCAGTTCCAACTAACAGAAGATGTGAAAGCAGTCTATCAAATAATGACAGACATACATAGGAATTCCTTGCTTCCTGCACCACAAAATGAAAGAGTTAAAGTAGAATTTAGTAGGTCTAATACCAGTGTTAGGACCTTGAGGACTTCTTCACACAGGGTGCTAGAGTTTTTGGGAATTTGTGTGAGTTCAGGTTGGGACTGGACAAGAACGTTAGAAATATTTAGTTCTAGGAAGATACTGCTTAAAGCCAGAATCTGCCATGTAACAATAAGGACAGTATGTCCCATACCTGCATGACAAGAGGAGAGTTTATGAAAATTTCCCTTTTGTTGTCACTTTTAAAAAAAAATCTCTGTAGAAATGTTACAAGAAGGATCACAAAATACTAAACAGCAAATCACAGATGATATGGCATAAATTCTGTTTGCGCTTGCCTTTGACAGTCTACTATTATGACTTATTGTTAGAAAATTTTTCCATCAGAGCTTTTTTTTTTTTTGCTGTAGTGTACCTAAATATTAGTTATAATGCAAACATTTCCAGAAGCATAGCTTTTTGATGTATTTATTTATGAAAGCACAATATATTTGCATACATATGCTGTTATTGCTTTAGAAGTTTAAATTGTTTCCCCAATAAAAGTACAAGATTTCTGGTATTTTAATATTTTCCAATCAACTTTATATTATATTCTTCTGAAAATTTTGAAGTGGATTTTTTTTTCAGCCAGTCTTGGATTTGTAATTTCTAAACTTCCAAAAAGCAACATAATTAGCCTTTCAAAAACTGTATGTATCCATTTACTCCTATCACTTTATTACATAATGTTTGAAATATTTTATTGTGTTGATATGTAAATTCCACTGAGGAATTTGCTAAGTCCTTATTCTCCAGGGTTTTGATTGTATGGGAACTGTTGAGTCACAGCCTGAGACACTGATTGATCACCTGAGACAAGGACTAAATCAGCCCTGGGAGCACAGGTGAAGGCAATTCAGCTGTGTGACCAGAAGAGAGCTTGGCTCCACCTCTCCTAGACCCCATTTAAGGGCTGACTAGCACTGGGGAAGGACATCTTTCTGAAGATTTTTCCTTTTGGAGTTTTCTACTGCAAGCTTAGGATACTGGTGAGCATTTTATTTTTGATGGTCTATTTCTGTCACGATAATCTTTCTAACTATAAACCTGTAAAATATTATCCTAGCCATGCTATGCTTCTAACCAGTACATGATCTACCTTCTCACCCTCCCCATTTCCTCATGCCCTCATTTATATAAATGTAAGTGGTTTATTTAAACCACTTTCTCCAAAATGTTTTGTCTGTTTAGCACGGTCCATCTCCTGATATTGAATGAATCAGGAAAGATAAAATCTGGTAGTGATAACCTTAAGCAACTCACAAATGGTTGGCATCAGCAACTGAGAAAGTGGAGGGGAAAAATCGTAACCAAGTTATTTACTTGCTGATATTGATATTCCTTAGTAATTTCTATATAACACTGGATTTTGTAGAGATTCATAGGTTACTAGCTTTTTAAAATGTGGTTAATCTAACTAAAAGAAATAAGATACGGAAACTTATCAACTGTTGACTGTATGGTAGAAACCATTATGCCACAAGCCTGATTTTTTTTTTTATTATTATTTTTTATTTTTTATTTTTTTTCATACTTTCCTTACATATGAAAGAGAGATGGGTATAAAGCTATGTAAGACTTTGTGGCCATCTACAATGGATGTGGGACATCACTGTGAGCATTACTGTACTGTGAAAGCAATTCAAAGCTAGCAGATGAAACCATCAGAAGCCCACATGATTTGTAAGTAGTGAGTTCTATTTTTTTTTTTTTTTTTTTTTAATAGCTTTTTGTCTAGCCAAGATACTGACAACATGGAAATCCTGGCAGAAGTCTTTTTTTTTTTTTTTTTTTTTTTCTCTCTATTTTTCCCCTCCTCCCAGAAAACGGAAGATAAGCTCAGGAACTAAAGATAGGACACGGACATGTTAGGAACAGAGTATCTTGGGTATAGAAAATTACCTGGAGCTAAGAGAAACAATGCTTCCAGAGTAAAATAAGCAGGTAGTATATATAGGTAGGACTGCTATTGGATAACAGATAATGTAGCATGTTTTTGAATCTGTTGAGGGTGAGGCAACTACAGCTCTATGCACAAGTTGAGATACTCTAATAGATGGAACTGAAATGAAAGTACCTGCAAGAATGCTGAAATAGGTTTGAGGAGCAGGAAGGGACAAAACTCCTGAAAGAGAAAGGAAATATTAACTATCAGCTAGAACAGTGCGCCGTCTGATTTAATATCTTTATTAAGAATATAATTCATGGAGTAACAGCAACTAAATCAGTCTTTCAATCCTTTTTTGAATCTTCAACATGTTTTACTGAGTAAAATATTAGTCATTTGAATAATGAGTAGAAAACATACATTTACATTCATTGTTCTAAACATAACTGTAATAAAATGAAAATATGGCTGTTAAAGGAGCACCCATTTCCTGAAATTCTTGTCCTCAGAAAATAAAATAGTGCAATACTAATTAAATCAACTGGAGATCCTCAAAATGTCATTTTCTGCTTTCTGTGGTAAAGTCACAACTCAAAATGTGTATAACTGTAACAAGTTATCATACCCAAAAGAAAAAAATGTGAACTAAAAATTACCATTACCCCTCTGACGAGGCTATCTGTTTTTATCATTTTTTTTTTTTTTTAAATGGAAGACTAAGACTACTGATATTAAAAAGAAAAATTAAAGCAGTGGTGTGTTTATTTCTGGTAGCATTTACAAGCCTTATAGAACTAGAAGACTGTAAACCTAATTTTTTTTTTAAAGTTTTTTTGTATAGGAGGTAAATGCATCATCTGATTCAGACAAGCCATTAATCCTGGCAAATAATGTTTTACTTGCTACTGATTTACCATGTGCACAGCTGTTCAATGTACCGGTTTCCTACAACACACTCTGACTGCTGATCCAAATTCTTCCATGCTTAACCACCGGAAGATATCTGCATTCACCTGTAAGATGTGTGGAACTGTTTTCAAAATGAAAAAGAAAGATACTAAACATGTAGCTAGAGCAGGCTCTAATTTCCAATTACTTTCCAATTACTGGAAAGATAGATAATACCATGGGTGCTCCTGTATAAATTCCCGCCCCCCCCATCCCCCCCATTATCACCTGCAGATGATGTGTGAACCACCAGTGCCATTTTTTAAATGCTTTTTTTGTTTGTTTGTTTGTTTGTTTGTTTGTTTTGTTTTTTACTGAATGTGCATTTGCAGCAGTACTTTGCAGTACCACATTTGAAGTGTTTCCTGTTTGGGGGGGGGGGAGGAGGAAGATGAAAACACTGAGTGCTTACTGTTTGGTTTTGAGATCCCACTGGAAAACAACTATCATGCTGCAGTATTACATTTCATCAAGCATTAATTTTAAACAATGTTATCATCAAAACAATATTACACCATTTATATAGAAGATCACAGAAAAGTTTTATCTTCCCATAGGTCCTATAATCAAGTCTTTTTTCTACATACTCAAGGAAGTGGTTAAACGGCTGAGAGTCATAAAAGAGCAGGAAGAATTTTTAAGATGCAGAGAAATTAAAGTTGCTCCAGTTTTCAAAGGTACACCCACAGTTTTCTTAAAATTTAATACTGAGACCAAGAGTGAAGAAAGGCAGGTTTTTGAGGAGTACAGAAAGCATTGTGAAATGGCACTCTGATTATAGGTCAGCTCAGAGGGGCTGTGTCTTGTGTATTAGAATTTGTGTTACTGTAAGAGATTATTCTTTTACATCATTGTCTCAAAGCTTGCTGGGGACACAGATGAACAAGTCCAGGCAAGTCCTGAGCAAAGGTTGTGAAATCCTTTCTCTGGAGAACTTTGATGGACAAGTCCTGGGCAAGGGTTGTGAAATCCTTTTGGGGACAAGATGGACAAGGCCAGGGGCAAGGAGAGAGAGATGACCTGCAGCTAAATAGCTGTGAAATGCTCCTTTGTGTGGACTTATCTCAGGATGATGGCCGTCTCTGGAGGTACTCAAATGACTCTTGCACAAGACCCTTCCTTGTCATGTGGGCAGGAGAACAAGGAGGATAAATGAGGAATCGAAAACCATGAGGATAGGGTTTCTGGCAACAGATTCCTCATGAAGCAGAGCTCAGTCCTTTTGTATCCAAGGTGTCATCTCTTGAATTCTGCTGCCACTTGACAATTACTCTATGAACATGTAATTATCTTCTCTCAAATTTCTCTTTACTGCTTCACGTCCCTTGAATTGTTACAATTCACAGGCTTACTCTTAGACTTGTGTTTTCTTTCTTGTCTTCACTATTAGTTCTCTATCACCTTCTTTCTTAAGCTTGAGCAAGTTGCCATTGCTCCCTATAGTGTTGTTTTCTTTTTTTCCCCCTTTCTGAGATGGTAAAAAAAAAAATGTAAGGTTTGAAAACACTTTTTTAAAAGAAGATTCGCTTATTTTAAGAATAAATATTTCCAATCTCTTTTCATCGCTGCTTGTTTCCCATTGAGCACAAGTAGGAAAATCTGAGAAGGCTCTACAGGCTCCTTTGCTTTTGTTTGTGTGTCCTCTTTCAGTTTTAAACATAGTGTTCACTTTGCTTCCCCTTGAAGAAGCAGTTTTATAGAGAAAAACTGAGTCTTGGCATAATCTGTTCTCTAGAGGTAAGTAGCCTGTGTGTTTTTGTTTTTTTTTTTTTTTTTCCTTTTGTTTGTTATCCCAACCAAGACCATATGTGGTTGGAAACGTGTGTATTAACACAACTGCAGTGGGTTTTTTTTGTTTGTTTGTTTTTTCAGTTTTTTAAGCTTCTGTATAATTCATTGCATTTTGCAGTGCAACTAGAAACTGATACTGTAAATAAATACATTAAGTTATATGCATTTCCAATTTTGTATGCATGCATGTACACAACTAAGTCATGGTAGGAACAGCTACTTGACTGCCAGTTTTTCTCATTTCTCAGGCAGAGATGCTCTGCCACCAAATGATAAACTACAAGAGATTAAAATAGAAAGCAATAATTAAAAATAATCTTCAGGGAAGCCTAGAAGTACGCATAAAATTACATTGATTAAAGCATATTTTAACAGATGCTTAGCTTGAGATAAATAAAGAATGAGTCTAATATGTCAGAGTATAAAGCTGACAGATATGTGTTCAGAGTACATTTAACTAAACTTTAGCTGTGTTCTTCATTTCTGCACATTAGACCCCCAGGATGATATTTCCTGGATGCCTGATTACATTATCTGTGCCCAGCACAGAAGTACTGACCTGAAAGTCTTGTTTAAGTGACCATCAAAGAACCCTTTCCTAAAATGGGTCACAAGCATAGACAGGATTCAGTACTCCAAAGCAACATAAATTGCTGCTTTAATTATGAACTCTTCACTTTTTAAACAATTTTCTGCCTTGTTTAGGACATAACTTTAAAGAAATAATGCTGAAATCTAACTCTTAGTTCACAGATAACCGTAAATCATTAGGTGCATTTAGATGTTGAACTGAACATGGCAATGATGAGAAGAATGTAACGGGGAAACTTCAGCATACAATTGTGTTTACAGTATCAGTATGCTTAAATATGCAGGGCTAAGTTACAGATTTCAAGATGACAGGAAGATAACCTTTGTTTTATGTCAGTACTTGATTTTTTTAGCATGATCATTTGTAAATAATATCCATACACTTTGAATGTGTTCATTACATGTTCAACTTTCAAGCTCAATTGTCTGTATCAGTAACTTAAACTGTTCCTCACCTTTGCAATAATGGAGCTTCAGTACTTCATTTATCTGTCTGACTGCTTCTCCTTTTCAGATCACACTAGTAAACTACAGATTCATTGTCTATACTATTAAGCTTTAAATTATTATTATTCTATCACTATTATACCTTCAGAGTGCCAATACTTGTTTGGATAAATTTATCTTTGTATACAGTTAAAATTTTTAATGGTACCTCAATATGCTATGGTTTCTTGTTCACCATTTCATAAAATAGTATTTGTGCTACTTCTTATTCTGTGTTCAGTTCTGGTAACCCATGTGAAAATCCTTTCCCTCCTCTGAGAAAGGTGCGTCCCATCAGGTACTTCCAGGCCTACTGTTCTGTAGACCATTCCATTATTCAGAAACACCAAGGACTGCCAGTGACACCAGCCTCAGAGATGCATATTGATCAGCTGTGTAAGGTGGAAAAGAAATTGGTACCATTCTCTGCTACTGAAAGGATAGAGGAGAACACCAAGTGTGCCCTGCTATCACTTTCCCAATCAGCCCAGGGCTCTGAAGTCCCTTTTGATTGCCCTGGGGCTTCTTTTTGCTACTTCATTGCCACCAATGTGAAAAACCAAGAATGGATGACAAGCAAGTGGCTGTACTAGGCAGTGAATCTTCTAGCAACGTCACTTACCCGGGCCACAGGGCAGCGACAGACTTCCTTATGGGTTGGTTCTGGTGGGCATATTGGGCTATCTCTCCCACGTACCCCAAGACCTGGATGAACATGTGTTAACTGGATGCTCTTTTTCCCCCTCAAAGCCCCCCACCATCCTCATTTCCCAGGCAGTAAGAGGTAGGGCTTTGTTTCCCCATGTAAGATACTGGTGTGAATGGGTCAATGCAGAACTGATGTTGAAGGCAAGAGAAAGGCATGGCTGAACTGAGGCCTGCTGCTCCAACTGGAGAGTGAGAAGAAAATGCACAGCAGGGACAAGTAATTTGGCAGGAGTATAGGAAAACTGCTAGGCTGTGTAGGGACAGGGTCGGGAAGGCCAAGGCCCAGCTGGAACTGCACTTGGCAAGAGGTGCAATGAAGAAAAGCTTCCACATGTATGTAAACCTGGAAAGTCCAAGGAGGTGAACCGCCCTCATGAGCAATGCTGGTAACAAAGGCTGGTAACAACGGACAACAGGAAGGCTGCGGTATTTGCCAAAATTTTTGCCTCAGAGTTCACTGGCAATTGCTCTTCATGCAGTCCTCAAGCAAATGGATTGGGAAGTGGGGTCTGGTGCAGCAATGTCTCTCCAGGAAGGGGGAGAGGGACTGCTCATGGAACCGGAACATTCATAAATCTGTGGGTCCTGATGGGAGTCCTGAGGGAACTGGCTGACGTAGTCACCATCCTCAATTCTCAATATTTGAAAAGTCATGGTGGTCTAATGATGCCCCTGATGACTGGAATAAAGGCAGCGTCACACCTGTTTCTAAGAAATGTAGAAAGGATGACACAGGGAACTACAAATCTGTCAGCCTTGCGTCTGTGCCAGGGAAAATCGCAGAGTAGATTCTCTGGGAAGCTACGCTAAGGCACGTGGAAGAGAGGAAGGTGACAAGGGACAATCAGCAAGGCTCCACCATGGGGAGGTCCTGCCTGACCAACCTAGTGCCCTTCTTTGATGGTTCAGTTGCACCGGTGGACAAGGGAAGAGCCACTGGTGTCGTCTATCCAGACTTCAGTAAGGCCTTAGACACAGTCCCCCACAACATCCTTCTCTCAAAACTGGAAAGATACAGGTTTGAGGAGTGGACTGTTTGATGGATGAGGAACTGGTTGCGAGATTGTACCCAGAAAGTGGTGGTCAGTGGCTCAGTGTCTGGATCGCGATCAGTGATGTCCTTCAGGGAGTCATCACTGGGACCTGGTGGTCTTCAGTATCTTCACCCATGACATGGACAGTGAAATCCAGCACACTCAGCAAGTTTGCAGGAGTCACCGAGCTGTGGGGTGAGGCGACACACGTGAGCAATGGGATGCGATGCAGAGAGACCTAGACAGGCTCGAGCAGTTGGCTCAGAGAACCTCCTGAGGTTCAGCAAAGCCAACCTCAAGGTCTTGCACCTGATTTGTGGCAATCTCTACAATTAGTACAAGCTGGGGAATGTAAGGACAGAGGTGCAGCCCTGCCAAAAGGACCTGCGGGCTCTGGTTGATGGTAAGCTGGACAGGAGCCAGCAATGTGTCCTCGCACTCCTGAAAGCCAACCATATTGTGGGCTGCATCAAAAGCAGCATGGTCAGCAGGGAGAGGGAGGTGATCCTGCCCCTCTACTCTGTGCTGGTGAGACTTCACCCGGAGTAAAATGTCCAGATGTCGATTCCTCAGGACAGGAGAGAGACGGCCTGCTGGAGTGCATCCAGAAGAGGGCCACAAAAACGATCCAAGGAATGGAGCACTTCTATGAAGACAGGCTGAGAGAGAGGGGGCTGCTCAGCCTGCAGAAGAGGAGGCTCCAGGGAGACCTGAGAGTGGCCTTTCATTATCTAAAGAGGGGGGTATAAGAAGGAACAAACTCCTTTGCAGGGTGTGTTGCGACAGGACAAGGGGGAAAGGTACCAAACTAAAACAGAGGAAAATTAGTGTGAATATAAGAAAAACTTTATTATGAGAAAGGTGTGAAGCCCTGGAGCAGGTTGCCCAGGGAGGTGGTGGAAGCCCTGTTGCTGGGGGCACTGAAGGTCAGGCTGGACAGGGCTGTGAGCCCCTTGATCTAACTGGAGATGTCCCTGCTCACTGCAGAGGGGTTGCATCAGGTGATCATTAAGGGTCCCTTCCAACTCAAATGATTCTGTGATTCTGCAGACTGGGATTGTTCAGCTGGGAGAAAAGGAGGCACAGGGAGAGACCCTGTTGCTCTTTACATTTACTTGGAAGCAGGTCGTAGGGAAATGGGGGGCCTATCTCTTCTCACAGGTAAATGGTGCTAGTATGAGAGGTAAGGGCCTCAAATTGCCCCAAGTTGGATATTGGGAAAAATCCTTTCCAATAGAGCGGTCCAGCTTTGGAACAGGCTGCACAGAGGGGTGGTGGAGTGACTGTCTCTGGAGGTGTAGATGTGGCACCATAGGGATATGGTTTAGTGGGCATGGTGTTGATGGATTGACAGCTGGACTTGATCTGAAAGGTCTTTTCCAACCATAATGATGCAATGATTCTAAATATGCAAAGGGCGGGAGTCAAGAGGATGAGGCCAAGCTCTTTTTGATGGTGCCCGGCACTGGAACAGGCTGCCCAGAGAGGCTGTGGAGTATCCTTCCCTGGAAAGATTCAAAACCTGCCTGGATGTTTTCCCAGGCAACCTAGTGTAGGGATCCTGCTGTAGCAAGGGGATTGAACTAGGTGATCTCCAGACCTCCTGACCTGCACTTGGCTGTATCACAGAAGCACAGAATGGCCAGGGTTGGAAGGGACCTCAAGGATCACGAATCTCCAACCCCCCTGCCACGTGGAGGGCCACCAATCTCCCCATTTAATGCTAGACCAGGCTGCCCACGGCCCCATCCAATCCGGCCTTGAATACCTCTAGAGATGGTGCATCCTCAACCTCTCTGGGCAGCCTGTTTCAGCACCAGACTCTGTGGGGGCAGCAGCAGAGGGGTATGGGCCTCCATGGCAATGGACAGGGCTTTGTGATGTCAGGAGCAACCACGCCCAAAGGCTATTGTGACATGGGGGCGTCACTGTGCCTTTAGGGTCTGCAGTCCCTGTGCTGCTCACTCTCAGGAGAGCAGCTCCACGAGGAGGCAGCAGCTCCCCTGCGTGCTTGTGTTTCCGCGAGAGGAGACAGAGATTTGTGTTTCCGCGAGAGGA